>NW_027667353.1:0-57000 GCF_963924665.1 Micromys minutus
AAGTTCTGCAATTTTAGCCCAAAATAAGTGAAATTTCTGCAATTTTGCCCCAAAATAAGGGAAATTTCTGTAATTTTGCCCCAAAATAAGTGGAATTTCTGAGTTTTGCCCCAAAATAAGGAGAATTTCTGTCTTTTTGCCCCAACATAAAAAAGAATTTCTGCATTTTTGCCCCACAATTAGGGGAATTTCTGCAATTTTGCTCCAAAATACGGGTAATTTTTGCCTTTTTGCCCGAAAATAAGAAGAATGCATAACTTATTGCCATAAAAAAGGGAAATTTCCTCATTTTTGCTCTAAAATAAGGGGAATGTCTGCTTTTTTACCTTTAAATAAATGAAATTTCTGTTATTTTTCCTTCAAAACATAGGGAATTCCTGTATTTTTTGCCCCAAAATAAGGAAAATTTCTGACTCATTACCCTGAAATAAGTGAAATTTCTGCAATTTTTCCCCAAAATAAGGGGAATTTAAGCCTTTTTACCTCAAAATAAGGGGAATTTCTGCATTTTTGCCACAAAATAATAGGAATTTCTGCCTTTTTGCCCCAAAATAAGAAAATTTCTGCTTTTTTTCCCTGAAATAAGTGAAATGTCTGCAATTTTGCCCCAAAATATGTGAAATTTCTGCAATTTTGCCCCACATAAAGGAAATTTCTGGAATTTTGCCCCAAAATAAGTGGAATTTCTGAGTTTTTCCCCAAAATAAGGAGAATTTCTGTTTTTTCCCCAACATATAGGCAATTTCTGCCTTTCTGCCCCACAATTAGGGGATTTTCTGCAATTTTGCTCCAAAATACAGGGAATTTCTGCCTTTTTGCCCGAAAATAAGAAGAATGCATACCTTTTTGCCATAAAAATGGGAAATTTCTTCATTTTTGCTCCAAAATAAGAGGAATTTCTGCTTTTTTGCCTCTAAATAAGTGGAATTTCTGTCTTTTTCCCCCAAAACAAAGAGAATTTCTGTCTTTTTTGCCCCAAAATAAGGAAAAATTCTGACTTATTACCCTGAAGTAAGTGAAATTTCTGAAATCTTGCCCCAAAATAAGGGAACTTTCTGCCTTTTTGCCCCCAAATAAGGGGAATTTCAGCCTTTTTACCTCAAAATAAGGAGAATTTCTGCATTTTTGCCACAAAATATTATTAATTTCTGCCTTTTTGCCCCAAAATAAAAAAAATTTCTGCTTTTTTTCCCTGAAATAAGTGAAATTTCTGCCTTTTTGCCCCAATATAAGTGAAATTTCTGGAATTTTGCCCCAAAATAAGGGAAATTTCTGCAATTTTGCCACAAAATAAGTGGAATTTCTGAGTTTTGCCCCAAAATAAGGAGAATTTCTGTCTTTTTGCCCTAACTAAAGGGAATTTCTGCCTTTTTGCCCCACAATTAGGGGAATTTCTGAAATTTTGCTCCAAAATACAGGGAATTTCTGCCTTTTTGCCTCTAAATAAGTGGAATTTCTGTCGTTTTCCCCCAATACAAAGAAAATTCCTGTCTTTTTTGCCCCAAAATAAGGAAAATTTCTGACTTATTACCCTGAAATAAGTGAAATTTCTCCAATGTTGCCCCAAAATAAGTGAAATTTCTGCAATTTTGCCCCAAAATAAAGGAAATTTCTGGAATGTTGCCCCAAAATAAGTGGAATTTCTGAGTTTTGCCGCAAAATAAAGAGAATTTCTGTCTTTTTAGCCCAACATATAGGCAATTTCTGCATTTTTGCCCCACAATTAGAGGAATTTCTGCAATTTTTCTCCAAAATACGGAGAATTTCTGCCTTTTTGAACGAAAATAAGAAGAATGCATACTTTTTTGCCATAAAAAAAGGAAATTTCTTCATTATTGCTCCAAAATAAGGGGAATTTCTGCTTTTTTGCCTCTAAAAAAGTGGAATTTCTGTCTTTTTTCCCCAAAACAAAGGGAATTTCTGTCTTTTTTGCCCCAAAATAAAAAAAAATTCTGACTAATTTCCCTGAAGTAAGTGAAATTTCTGCAATCTTGCCCCAAAATTAGGGAAATTAGTGCCTTTTTGCCCCCAAATAAGGAGAATTTTAGCCTTTTTACCTCAAAATAAGGGGAATTTCTGCATTTTTGTCACAAAATATTAGGAATTTCTGCCTTTTTGCCCCAAAATAAGGAAAATTTCTGTCTTTTTTCTCTGAAATAAGTGAAATTTCTGCAATTTTGCCCCAAAATAAGTGAAATTTCTGAGTTTTGCCCCAAAATAAGGAGAATTTCTGTTTTTTGCCCCAGCATATCGAGAATTTCTGCCTTTTTGCCCCACAATTACGGGAATTTCTGCAATTTTGCTCCAAAATACGGGGAATTTCTGCCTTTTTGCCCGAAAATAAGAAGAATGCATACCTTTTTGCCATAAAAAGGAAATTTCTTTATTTTTGCTCAAAAATAAAAGGAATTTCTGCTTTTTTGCCTCTAAATAAGTGGAATTTCTTTCTTTTTCCCCCAAAACAAAGGGAATTTTTGTATTTTTGCACCAAAATAAGGAAAAATTCTGACTTATTACCCTGAAGTAAGTGAAATTTCTGCAATTTTGCAAAAAATAAGGGAAATTTCTGCCTTTTTGCCTCCAAATAAGGGGAATTTCAGCCTTTTTACCTCAATATATGGTGAATTTCTGCATTTTTGCCCCCAAATAAGGGGAATTTCAGCCTTTATATATCAAAATAAGGAGAATTTCTGCATTATTGCCACAAAACATTAGGAATTTCTGCCTTTTTACCCCAAAATAAGAAAATTTCTCATTTTTTTTCCCTGAAAAAAGTGAAATTTCTGCAATTTTGCCCCAAAATATGTTAAATTTCTGCAATTTTGTCCCAAAATAAGGGAAATTTCTGGAATTTTGCCCCCAAATAAGTGGAATTTCTGAGTATTTCCCCAAAATAAGAAGAATTTCTGTCTTTTTGCCCCAACATATAGAGAATTTCTGCCTTTTTGTCCCACAATTAGCGGAATTTCTGCAATTTTGCTTCAAAATACGGGGAATTTCTGCCTTTTTGTCCGAAAATAAGAAGAATGCATACATTTTTGCCATAAAAAAGAAATTTCTTCATTTTTGCTCTAAAATAAGAGGAATTTCTGCTTTTTTGCCTCTAAATAAGTGGAATTTCTGTCTTTTTCCCCCAAAACAAAGGGAATCCCTGTCTTTTTTGCCCCAAAATAAAGAAAATTTCTGTCTTAATACCCTTAAATAAGTGAAATTTCTGGAATTTTACCTGAAAATAAAGGAAATTTTTGCCTTATTGCCCCCAAATAAGGGGAATTTCAGCCTTTTTACCTTAAAATAAGGGGAATTTCTGTATTTTTGCCACAAAATATTAGGAATTTCTGTTTTTTTGCCCCAACATATAGGCAATTTCTGCCTTTTTGCCCCACAATTAGGGGAATTTCTGCAATTTTGCTTCAAAATACGGGGAATTTCTGCCTTTTTGCTTGAAAATAAGAAGAATGCATACCTTTTTGCCATGAAAAAAGAAAATTTCTTCATTTTTTCTCCAAAAAGGAGAATTTCTGCTTTTTTGCCTCTAAATAAGTGGAATTTCTTTCTTTTTCCCTCAAAACAAAGGGAATTTCTGTCTTTTTTGCCCCAAAATAAGGAAAAATTCTTACTTATTATACTGAAGTAAGTGATATTTCTGCAATTTAGCACCAAAATAAGGGAAATTTCTGCCTTTTGCCCCCACATAAGGGGAATTTCAGCCTTTTTACCTCAAAATAAGGGGAATTTCTGCCTTTTTGCCCCAAAATAAGGAAAATTTCTGCCTTTTTTTCCTGAAATAAGTGAAATTTCTGCAATTTTGTTACAAAATATGTAAAATTTTTGCATATTTGCCCCAAAATAAGTGAAATTTCTGCAATTTTGCCCCCAAAAAAGGAAAATTTCTGTAATTTTTCCCCAAAATAAGTGGAATTTCTGAGTTTTGCCCCAAAATAAAGAGAATTTCGGTCTTTTTGCCACAACATATAGAGATTTTCTGCATTTTTGCCCCACAATTAGAGGAATTTCTGCAATTTTGCTCAAAAATACGGGGAATTTCTGCTTTTTTGCCCGAAAATAAGAAGAATGCATACCTTTTTGCCAAAAAAAGGGAAATTTCTTCATTTTTGCTCCAAAATAAGGGGAATTTCTGCTTTTTTGCCTCTGAATAAGTGGAATTAGTGTCTTTTTCCCCCAAGGCAAAGGGAATTCCTGTCTTTTTTGTCCCAAAATAAAGAAAATTTCTGACTTATAACCCTTAAATAAGTGAAATTTCTGCAATTTTGCCCCAAAATAAAGGAAATTTTTGCCTTATTGCCCCCAAATAAGGGGAATTTCAGCCTTTTTACCTCAAAATAAAGGGAATTTCTGCATTTATGCCACAAAATATTAGGAATTTCTGCCTTTTTGCCCCAAAATAAGAAAATTTCTGCTTTTTTTTCCTTAAATAAGTGAAATTTCTGCAATTTTGCCCCAAAATAAGTGAAATGTCTGCAATTTTGCCCCAAAATAAGGGAAATTTCTGGAATTTTGCCCCAAAATAAGTGGAATTTCTGAGTTATGCCCCAAAATAAAGAGAATTTCTGTCTTTTTGCTCTAACATATAGGCAATTTCTGCCTTTTGGCCCCACAATTAGGGGAATTTCTACAATTTTGCTCCAAAATACGGGGAATTTCTGCCTTTTGCCCGAAAATAAGAAGAATGCATACCTTTTTGCCATAAAAAAGGGAAATTTCTTAATTTTTGCTCCAAAAAAGAGAATTTTTGCTTTTTTGCCTCTAAATAAGTGGAATTTCTGTTTTTTTTTCCCCGAAAACAAAGGGAATTTCTGTCTTTTTGCCCCAAAATAAATAAAAATTCTGACTTATTACCCTGAAGTAAGTAAAATTTCTGCAATTTTGCCCCAAAATAAGGCAAATTTCTGCCTTTTTGCTCCAAAATAAGTGGATTTTCAGCCTTTTTACCTCGAAATAAGGGGGATTTCTGCATTTTTGCCACAAAATATTAGGAATTTCTGCCATTTTGCCCCAAAATAAGGAAAATTTCTGCCTTTTTTCCCTGAAATAAGTGAAATTTCTGCAATTTTGTTACAAAATATGTAAAATTTCTGAATATTTGCCCCAAAATAAGTGAAAGTTCTGCAATTTTGCCCCAAAAAAAGGAAAATTTCTGTAATTTTGCCCCAAAATAAGTGGAATTTCTGAGTTTTGCCCCATAATAAGGAGAATTTCAGTCTTTTGGCCCCAACATATAGAGATTTTCTGCATTTTTGCCCCACAATTAGGGGAATTTCTGCAATTTTGCTCAAAAATACGGGAAATTTCTGCTTTTTTGCCAGATAATAAGAAGAATGCATACCTTTTTGCCATAAAAAAGGGAAATTTCTTCATTTTTGCTCCAAAATAAGGGGAATTTCTGCTTTTTTGCCTCTAAATAAGTGGAATTTCTGTCTTTTTCCCCCAAGGCAAAGGGAATTCCTGTCTTTTTTGTCCCAAAATAATAAAAATTTCTGACTTATAACCCTTAAATAAGTGAAATTTCTGCAATTTTGCCCCAAAATAAAGGAAATTTTTGCCTTATTGCCCCCAAATAAGGGGAATTTCAGCGTTTTTACCTCAAAATAAAGGGAATTTCTGCATTTATGCCACAAAATATTAGGAATTTCTGCCTTTTTGCCCCAACATAAGAAAATTTCTGCTTTTTTTTCCTTAAATAAGTGAAATTTCTGCAATTTTGCCCCAAAATAAGTGAAATGTCTGCAATTTTGCCCCAAAATAAGGGAAATTTCTGGAATTTTGCCCCAAAATAAGTGGAATTTCTGAGTTTTGCCCCAAAATAAGGAGAATTTCTGTCTTTTTGCCCTAACATATAGGCAATTTCTGCCTTTTGGCCCCACAATTAGGGGAATTTCTTCAATTTTGCTCCAAAATACGGGGAATTTCTGCCTTTTGCCCGAAAATAAGAAGAATGCATACCTTTTTGCCATAAAAAAGGGAAATTTCTTAATTTTTGCTCCAAAAAGGGGAATTTCTGCTTTTTTGCCTCTAAATAAGTGGAATTTCTGTTTTTATCCCCCAAAACAAAAGGAATTTCTGACTTTTTGCCCCAAAATAAGGAAAAATTTTGACTTATTACCCTGAAGTAAGTGAAATTTCTGCAATTTTTTCCCCAAAATAAGGGAAATTTCTGCCTTTTTGCCCCCAAATAAGGGGAATTTCAGCCTTTTTACCTCTAAATAAGGGGAATTTCTGCATTTTTGCCACAAAATATTAGGAATTTCTGCCTTTTTGCCCCAAAATAAAGAAAATTTCTGCCTTTTTTCCCTAAAATATGTGAAATTTCTGCAATTTTGCCACAAAATAAGTAAAATTTCTTCATATTTGCCCCAAAATAAGTGAAATTTCTGCAATTTTGCCCCAAAATAAGGAAAATTTCTGGAATTTTGCCCCAAAATAAGTGGAATTTCTTAGATTTGCCCCAAAATAAAGAGAATTTTTTCTGTCTTTTTGCACCAACATATAGAGATTTTATGCATTTTTGCCCCACAATTAGGGGAATTTCTGCAATTATGCTCCAAAATACGGGGAATTTCTGCCTTTTTGCCTGAAAATAAGAAGACTGCATAACTTTTTGCCATAAAAAAGGGAAATTTCTTCATTTTTGCTCCAAAATAAGGAGAATTTCTGCTTTTTGGCCTTTATATAAGTGGAATTTCTGTCTTTTTCCCCCAAGACAAAGGGAATTTCTGTCTTTTTTGCCCCAAAATAAGGAAAAATTCTGACTTATTACCCTGAAGTAAGTGAAATTTCTGCAATTTTTCCCCAAAATTAGGGAAATTTCTGACTTTTTGCCTCCAAATAAGGGGAATTTCAGCCTTTTTACCTCAAAATAAGGAGAATTTCTGCATTTTTGTCACAAAATATTAGGAATTTCTGCCTTTTTGCCCCAAAATAAGAAAAATTTCTGTCTTTTTTCTCTGAAATAAGTGAAATTTCTGCAATTTTACCCAAAAATAAGTGAAATTTCTGCAATTTTGCCCCAAATTAAGGGAAATTTCTGGAATTTTGCCCCAAAATAAGTGGAATTTCTGAGTTTTACACAAAATAAGGAGAATTTCTGTCTTTTTGCCCCAATATATAGAGAATTTCTGCACATTTGTCCCACAATTAAAGGAATTTCTGCAATTTTGCTCCAAAATACGGGGAATTTCTGCCTTTTTGCCCGAAAATAAGAAGAATGAATTACTTTTTGCCATAAAAAAGGGAAATTTCTTCATTTTTGCTCCAAAATAAGGGGAATTTCTGCTTTTTTGCCTCTAAATAAGTGGAATATCGGTCTTTTTCCCCCAAAACAAAGGGAATTTTTGTCTTTTTTGCCCCAAAATAAGGAAAATTTCTGACTTATTACCCTGAAATAAGTGAAATTTCTGCAATTTTGCCCCAAAATAAAGGAAATTTTTGCCTTTTTGCCCCCAAATAAAGGGAATTTCAGAATTTTTACCTCAAAATAAGGGGAATTTCTGCATTTTTGCCACAAAATATTAGGAATTTCTGCCTTTTTGCCCCAAAATAAGAAAATTTCTGCTTTTTTTCTCTGAAATAAGTGAAATTTTGCAATTTTGCCCCAAAATAAGTGAAATTTCTGCAATTTTGCCCCCAAAATAAGGGAAATTTCTGAAATTTTTCCCCAAAATAAGTGGAATTTCTGAGTTTTGCCCCAAATAAGGAGAATTTCTGTCTTTTTGCCCCAACATATAAGCAATTTCTGCATTTTTGCCTCACAATTAGGGGAATTTCTGCAATTTTGCTCCAAAATAGGGAGAATTTCTGCCTTTTTGCCCAAAAATAAGAAGAATGCATACCCTTTTGCCATAAAAAAGGGAAATTTCTTCATTTTTTCTCCAAAATAAGGAGAATTTCTGGTTTTTTGCCTATAAATAAGTGGAATTTCTGTCTTTTTTCCCCAAAACAAATGTAATTACTGTCTTTTTTGCCCCAAAATAAGGAAAAATTCTGTCTTATTACCCTGAACTAAGTAAAATTTCTGCAATTTTGCCCCAAAATAAGGGAAAATTCTGACTTTTTGCCCCCAAATAAGGGGAATTTCAGCCTTTTTACCTAAAATAGAGGAATTTCTGAATTTTTGCCACAAAATATTAGGAATTTCTTCATTTTTTCCCCAAAATAAGGAAAATTTCTGCCTTTTTTCTCTGAAACAAGTGAAATTTCTGAAATTTTGCCCCAAAATAAGTGAAAGTTCTGCAATTTTAGCCCAAAATAAGTGAAATTTCTGCAATTTTGCCCCAAAATAAGGGAAATTTCTGGAATTTTGCTCCAAAATAAGTGGAATTTCTGAGTTTTGCCCCAAAATAAGGAGAATTTCTGTCTTTTTGCCCCAACATATAAAGAATTTCTGCCTTTTTGCCCCACAATTAGGGGAATTTCTGCAATTTTGCTCCAAAATACGGGGAATTTTTGCCTTTTTGCCAGAAAATAAGAAGAATGCATAACTTTTTTCCATAAAAAAGGGAAATTTCTTCATTTTTGCTCCAAAATAAGTGGAATGTCTGCTTTTTTACCTTTAAATAATTGAAATTTCTGTTTTTTTTCCTTCAAAACATAGGGAATTCCTGTATTTTTTGCCCCAAAATAAGGAAAATTTCTGACTTATTACCCTGAAATAAGTGAAATTTCTGCAATTTTGCCCCAAAATAAAGGAAATTTTTGCTTTTTACCCGAAAATAAGGGGAATTTCAGCCTTTTTACCTCAAAATAAGGGGAATTTCTGCATTTTTGCCACAAAATATTAGGAATTTCTGACTTTTTGCCCCAAAATAAGAAAATTTCTGCTTTTTTTTCCCTGAAATAAGTGAAATTTCTGCAATTTTGCCCCACAATAAGGGAAATTTCTGGAATTTTGCCCAAAAATAAGTGGAATTTCTGAGTTTTTCCCCAAAATAAAGAGAATTTCTGTTTTTTCCCCAACATATAGGCAATTTCTGCCTTTCTGCCCCACAATTAGGGGAATTTCTGCAATTTTGCTCCAAAATACAGGGAATTTCTGCCTTTTTGCCCGAAAATAAGAAGAATGCATACCTTTTTGCCATAAAAATGGGAAATTTCTTCATTTTTGCTCCAAAATAAGAGGAATTTCTGCTTTTTTGCCTCTAAATAAGTGGAATTTCTGTCTTTTTCCCCCAAAACAAAAAGAATTTCTGTCTTTTTTGCCCCAAAATAAGGAAAAATTCTGACTTATTACCCGGAAGTAAGTGAAATTTCTGAAATTTTGCCCCAAAATAAGGGAACTTTCTGCCCTTTTGCCCCCAAATAAGGGGAATTTCAGCCTTTTTACCTCAAAATAAGGGGTATTTCTGTTTTTTGCCCCCAAATAAGGGGAATTTCAGCCTTTTTACCTCAAAATAAGGGGTATTTCTGCATTTTTGCCACAAAATATTAGAAATTTCTACTTTTTTGCCCCAAAATAAGAAAAATTTCTGTTTTTTTTTCCCTGAAATAAGTGAAATTTCTGCAATTTTGCCCCAAAATAAGTGAAATTTCTGCAATTTTGCCCCAAAATAAGGGAAATTTCTCAAATTTTGCCCCAAAATAAGTGGAATTTCTGAGTTTTGCCCCAAAATAAGGAGAATTTCTGTCTTTTTGCCCCAACATATAGGCAATTTCTGCCTCTTTGCACCACAATTAGGGGAATTTCTGCAATTTTGCTCCAAAATACGGGGAATTTCTGCCTTTTTGCCCGAAAATAAAAACAATGCATAACTTTTTGCCATAAAAAAGGGAAATTTCTTCATTTGTGCTCCATATAAGGGGAATTTCTGCTTTTTTGCCTCTAAATAAGTGGAATTTCTGTTTTTTTCCCCCAAAACAAATGGAATTTTTGTATTTTTGCACCAAAAAAGGAAAAATTCTGACTTATTACCCTGAAGTAAGTGAAATTTCTGCAATTTTGCCCCAAAATAAGGGAAATTTCTGCCCTTTTGCCCCCAAATAAGGGGAATTTCAGCCTTTTTACCTCAAAATAAGGAGAATTTCTGCATTTTTGCCACAAAATATTATTAATTTCTGCATTTTTGCCCCAAAATGAAAAAATTTCTGATTTTTTTTTCCCTGAAATAAGTGAAATTTCTGCATTTTTGCCCCAAAATAAGTGAAATTTCTGCAATTTTGCCCCATAATAAGGGAAATTTCTGCAATTTTGCCACAAAATAAGTGGAATTTCTGAGTTTTGCCCCCCAAAAAAAGAATTTCTGTCTTTTTGCCCCAAAATATAGGGAATTTCTGCGTTTTTGCCCCACAATTAGGAGAATTTCTGAAATTTTGCTCCAAAATACGGGGAATTTCTGCCTTTTTGCCCAAAAATAAGAAGAATGCATACCTTTTTGCCATAAAAAAGTGAAATTTCTTCATTTTTGCTCCAAAATAAGGGGAATTTCTGCTTTTTTGCCTCTAAATAAGTGGAATTTCTGTCGTTTTCCCCCAAAACAAAGAAAATTCCTGTCTTTTTTGCCCCAAAATAAGGAAAATTTCTGACTTATTACCCTGAAATACGTGAAATTTCTCCAATTTTGCCCCAAAATAAGTGAAATTTCTGCAATTTTGCCCCAAAATAAAGGAAATTTCTGGAATGTTGCCCCAAAATAAGTGGAATTTCTGAGTTTTGCCGCAAAATAAGGAGAATTTCTGTCTTTTTAGCCCAACATATTGGCAATTTCTGCCTTTTTGCCCCACAATTAGAGGAATTTCTGTAATTTTTTTTCAAAATACGGAAAATTTCTGCCTTTTTGCACTAAAATAAAAAGAATGCATACTTTTTTGCCATAAAAAAGGGAAATTTCTTCATTTTTGCTCCAAAATAAGGGGAATTTCTGCTTTTTTGCCTCTAAACAAGTGGAATATCTGTCTTTTTTCCCCAAAACAAAGGGAATTTCTGTCTTTTTTGCCCCAAAATAAGAAAAAATTCTGACTTATTACCCTGAAGTAAGTGAAATTTCTGCAATCTTGCCCCAAAATTAGGGAAATTAGTGCCTTTTTGCCCCCAAATAAGGAGAATTTTAGCCTTTTTACCTCAAAATAAGGGGAATTTCTGCATTTTTGTCACAAAATATTAGGAATTTCTGCCTTTTTGCCCCAAAATAAGGAAAATTTCTGCCTTTTTTCTCTGAAATAAGTGAAATTTCAGCAATTTTGCCCCAAAATAAGTGAAATTTCTGAGTTTTGCCCCAAAATAAGGAGAATTTCTGTTTTTTGCCCCAGCATATAGAGAATTTCTGCCTTTTTGCCCCACAATTACGAGAATTTCTGCAATTTTGCTCCAAAATACGGGGAATTTCTGCCTTTTTGCCCGAAAATAAGAAGAATGCATACCTTTTTGCCATAAAAAGGAAATTTCTTTATTTTTGCTCCAAAATAAAAGGAATTTCTGCTTATTTGCCTCTAAATAAGTGGAATTTCTGTCTTTTTCCCCCAAAACAAAGGGAATTTTTGTATTTTTGCACCAAAATAAGGAAAAAGTCTGACTTATTACCCTGAAGTAAGTGAAATTTCTGCAATTTTGCCAAAAAATAAGGGAAATTTCTGCCTTTTTGCCTCCAAATAAGGGGAATTTCAGCCTTTTTACCTCAAAATATGGTGAATTTCTGCATTTTTGCCCCCAAATAAGGGGAATTTCACACTTATATCTCAAAATAAGGGGAATTTCTGCATTATTGCCACAAAACATTAGGAATTTCTGCCTTGTTGCCCCAAAATAAGAAAATTTCTCATTTTTTCCCTGAAAAAGTGAAATTCTGCAATTTTGCCCAAAAATATGTTAAATTTCTGCAATTTTGTCCCAAAATAAGGGAAATTTCTGGAATTTTGCCCCCAAATAAGTGGAATTTCTGAGTATTTCCCCAAAATAAGAAGAATTTCTGTCTTTTTGCCCCAACATATAGAGAATTTCTGCCTTTTTGCCCCACAATTAGCGGAATTTCTGCAATTTTGCTTCAAAATATGGGGAATTTCTGCTTTTTTGTCCGAAAATAAGAAGAATGCATACATTTTTGCCATAAAAAAGAAATTTCTTCATTTTTGCTCTAAAATAAGGGAAATTTCTGGTTTTTTCCTCTAAATAAGTGGAATTTCTGTCTTTGTACCCCAAAACAAAGGGAATTCCTGTCTTTTTTGCCCCAAAATAAAGAAAATTTCTGACTTATAACCCTTAAATAAGTGAAATTTCTGCAATTTTGAACGAAAATAAAGGAAATTTTTGCCTTATTGCCCCCAAATAAGGGGAATTTCAGCCTTTTTACCTTAAAATAAGGGGAATTTCTGCATTTTTGCCACAAAATATTAGGAATTTCTGCCTTTTTGGCCCAAAATAAGAAAATTTCTGCTTTTTTTCCCTGAAATAAGTGAAATTTCTGCAATTTTGCCCCAAAATATGTGAAATATCTGCAATTTTGCCCCAAAATAAGGGAAATTTCTGGAATTTTGCCCCAAAATAAGTGGAATTTCTGAGTTTTGCCCCAAAATAAGGAGAATTTCTGTTTTTTTGCCCCAACATATAGGCAATTTCTGTCTTTTTGCCCCACAATTAGGGGATTTTCTGCAATTTTGCTCCAAAATACGGGGAATTTCTGCCTTTTTGCTTGAAAATAAGAAGAATGCATACCTTTTTGCCATAAAAAAGAAAATTTCTTCATTTTTGCTCCAAAAAGGAGAATTTCTGCTTTTTTGCCTCTAAATAAGTGGAATTTCTTTCTTTTTCCCTCAAAACAAAGGGAATTTCTGTCTTTTTTGCCCCAAAATAAGGAAAAATTCTGGCTTATTACACTGAAGTAAGTGATATTTCTGCAATTTTGCCCCAAAATAAGGAAAATTTCTGCCTTTTGCCCCCAAATAAGGGGAATTTCAGCCTTTTTACCTCAAAATAAGGGGAATTTCTGCATTTTTGCCACAAAATATTAGGAATTTCTGCCTTTTTGCCCCAAAATAAGGAAAATTTCTGCCTTTTTTTCCTGAAATAAGTGAAATTTCTGCAATTTTGTTACAAAATATGTAAAATTTCTGCATATTTGCCCCAAAATAAGTGAAATTTCTGCAATTTTGCCCCAAAAAAAGGAAAATTTCTGTAATTTTGCCCCAAAATAAGTGGAATTTCTGAGTTTTACCCCAAAATAAAGAGAATTTCGGTCTTTTTGCCCCAACATATAGAGATTTTCTGCATTTTTGCCCCACAATTAGGGGAATTTCTGCAATTTTTCTCAAAAATACGGGAAATTTCTGCTTTTTTGCCTGATAATAAAAAGAATGCATACCTTTTTGCCATAAAAAAGGGAAATTTCTTCATTTTTGCTCCAAAATAAGAGGAATTTCTGCTTTTTTGCCTCTGAATAAGTGGAATTTCTGTCTTTTTCCCCCAAGGCAAAGGGAATTCCTGTCTTTTTTGTCCCAAAATAAAGAAAATTTCTGACTTATAACCCTTAAATAAGTGAAATTTCTGCAATTTTGCCCCAAAATAAGTGAAATGTCTGCAATTTTGCCCCAAAATAAGGGAAATTTCTGGAATTTTGCCCCAAAATAAGTGGAATTTCTGAGTTTTGCCCCAAAATAAGGAGAATTTCTGTCTTTTTGCCCCAACATATAGGCAATTTCTGCCTTTTGGCCCCACAATTAGGGGAATTTCTTCAATTTTGCTCCAAAATACGGGGAATTTCTGCCTTTTGCCCGAAAATAAGAAGAATGCATTCCTTTTTGCCATAAAATAGGGAAATTTCTTTATTTTTGCTCCAAAAAGGGGAATTTCTACTTTTTTGCCTCTAAATAAGTGGAATTTCCGTTTTTTTCCCCCAAAACAAAGGGAATTTCTGTCTTTTTGCCCCAAAATAAAGAAAAATTCTGACTTATTACCCTGAAGTAAGTGAAATTTCTGCAATTTTGCCCCCAAATAAGGGAAATTTCTGCCTTTTTGCCCCAAAATAAGGGGAATTTAAGCCTTTTTACCTCGAAATAAGGGGAATTTCTGCATTTTTGCCACAAAATATTAAGAATTTCTGCCTTTTTGCCCCAAAATAAAGAAAATTTCTGCCTTTTTTCCCTAAAATATGTGAAATTTCTGCAATTTTGCCACAAAATAAGTAAAATTTCTTCATATTTGCCCCAAAATAAGTGAAATTTCTGCAATTTTGCCCCAAAATAATGAAAATTTCTGGAATTTTGCCCCAAAATAAGTGGAATTTCTTAGTTTTGCCCCAAAATAAGGAGAATTTCTGTCTTTTGGCCCCAACATATAGAGATTTTCTGCATTTTTGCCCCACAATTAGGGGATTTTCTGCAAATTTGCTCCAAAATACGGGGAATTTCTGCCTTTTTCCCCGAAAATAAGAAGAATGCATAACTTTTTGCCATAAAAAATGGAAATTTCTTCATTTTTGCTCCAAAATAAGGGGAATTTCTGCTTTTTGGCCTTTAAATAAGTGGAATTTCTGTCTTTTTCCCCCAAGACAAAGGGAATTTCTGTCTTTTTTGCCCCAAAATAAGGAAAAATTCTGACTTATTACCCCGAAAGTAAGTGAAATTTCTGCAATTTTTCTCCAAAATAAGGGAAATTTCTGACTTTTTGCCTCCAAATAAGGGGAATTTCAGCCTTTTTACCTCAAAACAAGGAGAATTTCTGCATTTTCGTCACAAAATATTAGGAATTTCTGCCTTTTTGCCCCAAAATAAGGAAAATTTCTGTCTTTTTTCTCTGAAATAAGTGAAATTTCTGCAATTTTGCCCCAAAATAAGTGAAATTTCTGCAATTTTGCCCAAAAATAAGTGAAATTTCTGCAATTTTGCCCCAAATTAAGGGAAATTTCTGGAATTTTGCCCCAAAATAAGTGGAATTTCTGAGTTTTGACACAAAATAAGGAGAATTTCTGTTTTTTGCCCCAATATAAAGAGAATTTCTGCATTTTTGTCCCACAATTAAGGGAATTTCTGCAATTTTGCTCCAAAATACGGGGAATTTCTGCCTTTTTGCTTGAAAATAAGAAGAATGCATACCTTTTTGCCATAAAAAAATAAAATTTCTTCATTTTTGCTCCAAAAAGGGGAATTTCTGCTTTTTTGCCTCTAAATCAGTGGAATTTCTTTCTTTTTCCCCCAAAACAAAGGGAATTCCTGTCTTTTTTGCCCCAAAATAAGGAAAATTTCTGACTTATTACCCTGAAATAAGTGAAATTTCTGCAATTTTGCCCCAAAATAAAGGAAATTTTTGCCTATTGCCCTCAAATAAAGGGAATTTCAGCCTCTTTACCTCAAAATAAGGAGAATTTCTGCATTTTTGCCACAAAATATTAGGAATTTCTGCCTGTTTGCCCCAAAATAAGAAAATTTCTGCTTTTTTACTCTGAAATAAGTGAAATTTTGCAATTTTGCCCCAAAATAAGTGAAATTTCTGCAATTTGGCCCCAAAATAAGGGAAATTTCTGGAATTTTGCCCCAAAATAAGTGGAATTTCTGAGTTTTGCCCCAAAATAAGGAGAATTTCTGTTTTTTTGCACCAACATATATGCAATTTCTGCCTTTTTGCCCCACAATTAGGGGAATTTCTGCAATTTTGCTCCAAAATACGTGGAATTTCTGCCTTTTTGCACGAAAATAAGAAGAATGCATAACTTTTTGCCATAAAAAAGGGAAATTTCTTCATTTTTGCTCCAAATTTAGGGGAATTTCTGCTTTTTTGCTTCTAAATAAGTAGAATTTTTGTCTTTTTCCCCAAAACAAAGGGAATTTCTGTCTTTTTTGCCCCAAAATAAGGAAAAATTCTGACTTATTAACCTGAAGTAAGTAAAATTTCTGCAATTTTGCACCAAAATAAGGGAAATTTCTGGAATTTTGCCCCAAAATTAGTGGAATTTTTGTGTTTTTCCCCAAAATAAAGAGAATTTCTGTATTTTTGCCCAAACATATAGAGAATTTCTGTATTTTTGCCACACAATTAGGGAAATTTCTGTAATTTTGCTCCAAAATACGGGTAATTTCTGCCTTTTTGCACGAAAATAAGAAGAATGAATACCTTTTTGCCAAAAAATGGGAAATTTCTTTATTTTTGCTCCAAAATAAAAGGAATTTCTGCTTTTTTGCCTCTAAATAAGTGGAATTTCTGTCTATTTCCCCCAAAATAAAGAGAATTTCTGTCTTTTTTGCCCCAAAATAAGGAAAAATTCTGACTTATTACCCTGAAGTAAGTGAAATTTCTGCAATTTTGCCCCAAAATAAGGGAAATTTCTGCCTTTTTGCCCCCAAATAAGGGGAATTTCAGCCTTTTTACCTCAAAATAAGGGGAATTTCCGCATTTTTGCCACAAAATATTAGGAATTTCTGCCTTTTTGCCCCAAAATAAGAAAATTTCTGCTTTTTTTCCCTGAAATAATTGAAATTTCTGCAATTTTGCCCCAAAATAAGTGAAATTTCTGCAATTTTGTCCTAAAATAAGGGAAATTTCTGGAATTTTGCTTCAAAATAAGAGGAATTTCTGAGTTTTGCTTCAAAATAAGGAGAATTTCTGTCTTTTTGCCCCAACATATAGGAAATTTCTGCCTTTTTGCCCCACAATTAGGGGAATTTCAGCAATTTTGGTCCAAAAGACGGGGAATTTCTGCCTTTTTGCCCGAAAATAAGAAGAATGCATACCTTTTTGCCATCAAAAATGTAATTTCTTCTATTTTGCTTCAAAATAAAGGGAATTTCTATTTTTTTGCCTCTAAATAAGTGGAATTTCTGTCTTTTTCCCTCAAAACAAAGGGAATTTCTGTCTTTTTTGCCCTAAAATAAGGAAAAATTCTGACTTATTACCCTGTAGTAAGTGAAATTTCTTAGATTTTGCCACAGAATAAGGGAAATTTCTGCCTTTTTGCCCCCTAATAAGGGGAATTTCAGTCTTTTTACCTCAAAATAAGGGGAATTTCTCCATTTTTACTACAAAATATTAGGAATTTCTGCCTTTTTGCCCCAAAATAAGGAAAATTTCTGCCTTTTTTCTCTGAAATAAGTGAAATTTCTGCCTTTTTGCCCCAAAATAAGTGAAATTTCTGCAATTTTGCCCCAAAATAAGGGAAATTTCTGCAATTTTGCCACAAAATAAGTGGAATTTCTGAGTTTTGCCCCAAAAAAGAGAATTTCTGTCATTTTGCCCCAACATATAGGGAATTTCTGCCTTTTTGCCCCACAATTAGGGGAATATCTGCAATTTTGCTCCAAAATACCGAGAATTTCTGCCTTTTTGCCCGAAAATAATGCGAATTTCAGCCTTTTTACCTCAAAATAAGGGGAATTTCTGCATTTTTGCCACAAAATATTAGGAATATCTGCTTTTTGCCCCAAAATAAGGAAAATTTCTGCCTTTTTCTCTGAAATAAGTGAAATTTCTGCAATTTTGCCCCAAAATAAGTGAAATTTCTGCAATTTTGCCCCAAAATAAGTGAAATTTCTGCAATTTTGCCCCAAAATAAGTGAAATTTCTGCAATTTTGCCCCAAAATAAGGAAAATTTCTGGAATTTTGCCCCAAAATAAGGAGAATTTCTGTCTTTTTCCCCAAACATATAGGCAATTTCTGCCTCTTTGCCCAACATTTAGGGGAATTTCTTCAATTTTGCTGCAAAATACGGGGAATATCTGCCTTTTTGCCTGAAAATAAGAAGAATGCATAACTTTTTGCCATAAATAAAGGAAATTTCTTCATTTTTACTCCATAATAAGGGGAATTTCTGCTTTTTTGCCTCTAAATAAGTGGAATTTCTGTCTTTTTCCCCCAAAACAAAGGGAATTTTTGTATTTTTGCACCAAAATAAGGAAAAATTCTGACTTATTACCCTGAAGTAAGTGAAATTTCTGCAATTTTGCCCCAAAATAAGGGAAATTTCTGGAATTTTGCCCCAAAATAAGTGGAATTTCTGAGTTTTGCCGCAAAATAAGGAGAATTTCTGTCTTTTTAGCCCAACATATAGGCAATTTCTGCCTTTTTGCCCCACAATTAGAGGAATTTCTGCAATTTTGCTCCAAAATACGGAGAATTTCTGCCTTTTTGCACGAAAATAAGAAGAATGCATACTTTTTTGCCATAAAAAAGGGAAATTTCTTCATTTTTGCTCCAAAATAAGGGGAATTTCTGCTTTTTTGCCTCTAAATAAGTGGAATTTCTGTCTTTTTTCCCCAAAACAAAGGGAATTTCTGTCTTTTTTGCCCCAAAATAAGAAAAAATTCTGACTTATTAATCTGAAGTAAGTGAAATTTCTGCAATCTTGCCCCAAAATTAGGGAAATTAGTGCCTTTTTGCCCCCAAATAAGGAGAATTTTAGCCTTTTTACCTCAAAATAAGGGGAATTTCTGCATTTTTGTCACAAAATATTAGGAATTTCTGCCTTTTTGCCCCAAAAGAAGGAAAATTTCTGTCTTTTTTTTCTGAAATAAGTGAAATTTCGGCAATTTTGCCCCAAAATAAGTGAAATTTCTGAGTTTTGCCCCAAAATAAGGAGAATTTCTGTTTTTTGCCCCAGCATATAGAGAATTTCTGCCTTTTTGCCCCACAATTACGGGAATTTCTGCAATTTTGCTCCAAAATACAGGGAATTTCTGCCTTTTTGCCCGAAAATAAGAAGAATGCATACGTTTTTGCCATAAAAAGGAAATTTCTTTATTTTTGCTCCAAAATAAAAGGAATTTCTGCTTTTTTGCCTCTAAATAAGTGGAATTTCTCTCTTTTTCCCCCAAAACAAAGGGAATTTTTGTATTTTTGCACCAAAATAAGGAAAAATTCTGACTTATTACCCTGAAGTAAGTGAAATTTCTGCAATTTTGCCAAAAAATAAGGGAAATTTCTGCCTTTTTGCCTCCAAATAAGGGGAATTTCAGCCTTTTAACCTCAAAATATGGTGAATTTATGCATTTTTGCCCCCAAATAAGGGGAATTTCAGCCTTTATATCTCAAAATAAGGGGAATTTCTGCATTATTGCCACAAAACATTAGGAATTTCTGCCTTTTTGCCCCAAAATAAGAAAATTTCTCATTTTTTTCCGTGAAAAAAGTGAAATTTCTGCAATTTTGCCCCAAAATATGTTAAATTTCTGCAATTTTTTTCCAAAATAAGGGAAATTTCTGGAATTTTGCCCCCAAATAAGTGGAATTTCTGAGTATTTCCTCAAAATAAGAAGAATTTCTGTCTTTTTGCCCCAACATATAGAGAATTTCTGCCTTTTTGCCCCACAATTAGGGGAATTTCTGCAATTTTGCTCCAAAATACGGGGAATTTCTGCCTTTTTGTCCGAAAATAAAAAGAATGCATACATTTTTGCCATAAAAAAGAAATTTCTTCATTTTTGCTCTAAAATAAGGGGAATTTTTGCTTTTTTGCCTCTAAATAAGTGGAATTTCTGTCTTTATCTCCCAAAACAAAGGGAATTCCTGTCTTTTTTGCCCCAAAATAAAGAAAATTTCTGACTTATTACCCTTAAATAAGTGAAATTTCTGCAATTTTGAACGAAAATAAAGGAAATTTTTGCCTTATTGCCCCCATATAAGGGGAATTTCAGCCTTTTTACCTTAAAATAAGGGGAATTTCTGCATTTTTGCCACAAAATATTAGGAATTTCTGCCTTTTTGCCCCAAAATAAGAAAATTTCTGCTTTTTTTCCCTGAAATAAGTGAAATTTCTGCAATTTTGCCCCAAAATAAGTGAAATGTCTGCAATTTTGCCCCAAAATAAGGGAAATTTCTGGAATTTTGCCCCAAAATAAGTGGAATTTCTGAGTTTTGCCCCAAAATAAGGAGAATTTCTGTTTTTTTGCCCCAACATATAGGCAATTTCTGCCTTTTTGCCCCACAATTAGGGGAATTTCTGCAATTTTGCTCCAAAATACGGGGAATTTCTGCTTTTTTGCTTGAAAATAAGAAGAATGCATACCTTTTTGCCATAAAAAAAGAAAATTTCTTCATTTTTGCTCCAAAAAGGGGAAATTCTGCTTTTTTGCCTCTAAATAAGTGGAATTTCTTTCTTTTTCCCTCAAAACAAAGGGAATTTCTGTGTTTTTTGCCCCAAAATAAGGAAAAATTCTGACTTATTACCCTGAAGTAAGTGATATTTCTGCAATTTTGCCCACAAAAAAGGGAAATTTCTGCCTTTTGCCCCCAAATAAGGGGAATTTCAGCCTTTTTACCTCGAAATAAGGGGAATTTCTGCATTTTTGCCACAAAATATTAGGAATTTCTGCCATTTTGCTCCAAAATAAGGAAAATTTCTGCATTTTTTCCCTGAAATAAGTGAAATTTCTGCAATTTTGTTACAAAATATGTAAAATTTCTGCATATTTGCCCCAAAATAAGTGAAATTTCTGCAATTTTGCCCCAAAAAAAGGAAAATTTCTTTAATTTTGCCCCAAAATAAGTGGAATTTCTGAGTTTTGCCCCAAAATAAAGAGAATTTCGGTCTTTTGGCCCCAACATATAGAGATTTTCTGCATTTTTGCCCCACAATTAGGGGAATTTCTGCAATTTTGCTCAAAAATACGGGGAATTTTTGCTTTTTTGCCCGATAATAAGAAGAATGCATACCCTTTTGCCATAAAAAAGGGAAATTTCTTCATTTTTGCTCCAAAATAAGGGGAATTTCTGCTTTTTTGCCTCTAAATAAGTGGAATTTCTGTCTTTTTCCCCCAAGGCAAAGGGAATTCCTGTCTTTTTTGTCCCAAAATAAAGAAAATTTCTGACTTATAACCCTTAAATAAGTGAAATTTCTGAAATTTTGAACGAAAATAAAGGAAATTATTGCCTTTTCTGCCCCCAAATAAGGGGAATTTCAGGCTTTTTATCTCAAAATAAGGGGAATTTCTGCATTTATGCCTCAAAATATTAGAAATTTCTGCCTTTTTGCCCCAAAATAAGAAAATTTCTGCTTTTTTTTCCTTAAATAAGTGAAATTTCTGCAATTTTGCCCTAAAATAAGTGAAATGTCTGCAATTGTGCCCCAAAATAAGGGAAATTTCTGGAATTTTGCCCCAAAATAAGTGGAATTTCTGAGTTTTGCCCCAAAATAAGGAGAATTTCTGTCTTTTTGCCCCAACACATAGGCAATTTCTGCCTTTTGGCCCCACAATTAGGGGAATTTCTTCAATTTTGCTCCAAAATATGGGGAATTTCTGCCTTTTGCCCGAAAATTAGAAAAATGCATACCTTTTTGCCATAAAAAAGGGAAATTTCTTTATTTTTGCTCCAAAAAGGGGAATTTCTGATTTTTTGCCTCTAAATAAGTGGAATTTCTGTTTTTTTCCCCCAAAACAAAGGGAATTTCTGTCTTTTTGCCCCAAAATAAGGAAAAATTCTGACTTATTACCCTGAAGTAAGTGAAATTTCTGCAATTTTTCCCCAAAATAAGGGAAATTTCTGCCTTTTTGCCCCCAAATAAGGGGAATTTCAGCCTTTTTACCTCGAAATAAGGGGAATTTCTGCATTTTTGCCACAAAATATTAGGAATTTCTGCCTTTTTGCCCAAAAATAAAGAAAATTTCTGCCTTTTTTCCCTAAAATATGTGAAATTTCTGCAATTTTGCCACAAAATAATTAAAATTTCTTCATATTTGCCCCAAAATAATTGAAATTTCTGCAATTTTGCCCCAAAATAAGGAAAATTTCTGGAATTTTGCCTCAAAATAAGTGGAATTTCTTAGTTTTGCCCCAAAATAAGGAGAATTTCTGTCTTTTTGCCCCAACATAGAGAGATTTTCTGCATTTTTGCCCCACAATTAGGGGAATTTCTGCAATTATGCTCCAAAATACGGGGAATTTCTGCCTTTTTTCCCGAAAATAAAAAGAATGCATAACTTTTTGCCATAAAAAAGGGAAATTTCTTCATTTTTGCTCCAAAATAAGGGGAATTTCTGCATTTTGGCCTTTAAATAAGTGGAATTTCTGTCTTTTCCCCCAAGACAAAGGGAATTTCTGTCATTTTTGCCCCAAAATAAGGAAAAATTCTGACTTATTACCCTGAAGTAAGTGAAATTTTTGCAATTTTGCCCCAAAATTAGGGAAATTTCTGCCTTTTTGCCTCCAAATTAGGGGAATTTCAGCCTTTTTACCTCAAAATAAGGAGAATTTCTGCATTTTTGTCACAAAATATTAGGAATTTCTGCCTTTTTGCCCCAAAATAAGAAAAATTTCTGTCTTTTTTCTCTGAAATAAGTGAAATTTCTGCAATTTTGCCCCAAAATAAGTGAAATTTCTGCTATTTTGCCCAAAAATAAGTGAAATTTCTGCAATTTTGCCCCAAATTAAAAGAAATTTCTGGAATTTTGCCCCAAAATAAGTGGAATTTCTGAGTTTTGAAACAAAATAAGGAGAATTTCTGTCTTTTTGCATTAATATATAGAGAATTTCTGCATTTTTGTCCCACAATTAAAGAAATTTCTGCAATTTTGCTCCAAAATACGGGGAATTTCTGCCTTTTTGCCCGAAAATAAAAAGAATGCATAACTTTTTGCCATAAAAAGGGAAATTTCTTCATTTTTGCTCCAAAATAAGGGGAATTTCTGCTTTTTTGCCTCTAAATAAGTGGAATTTCTGTCTTTTTCCCCAAAAACAAAGGGAATTCCTGTCTTTTTTGCCCCAAAATAAGGAAATTTTCTGACTTATTACCCTGAAATAAGTGAAATTTCTGCAATTTTGCCCCAAAATAAAGGAAATTTTTACCTTTTTGCCCCCAAATAAAGGGAATTTCAGCCTTTTTACCTCAAAATAAAGGGAATTTCTGCATTTTTGCCCCAAAATAAGAAAATTTCTGCTCTTTTTTCCTTGAAATAAGTGAAATTTTGCAATTTTGCCCCAAAATAAGTGAAATTTCTGCAATTTTGCCCCAAAATAAGGGAAATTTCTGGAATTTTGCCCCAAAATAAGTGGAATTTTTGAGTTTTGCCCCAAAATAAGGAGAATTTCTGTTTTTTTGCCCCAACATATAGGCAATTTCTGCCTTTTTGCCCCACAATTAGGGGAATTTCTTCAATTTTTCTCCAAAATACGTGGAATTTCTGCCTTTTTGCACGAAAATAAGAGGAATGCATACCTTTTTGCCATAAAAAAAAGGGAAATTTCTTCATTTTTGCTCCAAATTAAGGGGAATTTCTGCTTTTTTGCCTCTAAATAAGTGGAATTTCTGTCTTTTTCCCCCAAAACAAAGGGAATTCCTGTCTCTTTTGCCCCAAAATAAGGAAATTTTCTGACTTATTACCCTGAAATAAGTGAAATTTCTGCAATTTTGCCCCAAAATAAGGGAAATTTTTGCTTTTTGCCCCCAAATAAAGGGAATTTCAGCCTTTTTACCTCAAAATAAAGGGAATTTCTGCATTTTTGCCCCAAAATAAGAAAATTTCTGCTTTTTTTTCCTCTGAAATAAGTGAAATTTTGCAATTTTGCCACAAAATAAGTGAAATTTCTGCAATTTTGCCCCAAAATAAGGGAAATTTCTGGAATTTTGCCCCAAAATAAGTGGAATTTCTGAGTTTTGCCCCAAAATAAGGAGAATTTCTGTTTTTTTGCCCCAACATATAGGCAATTTCTGCCTTTTTGCCCCACAATTAGGGGAATTTCTTCAATTTTGCTCCAAAATACGTGGAATTTCTGCCTTTTTGCACGAAAATAATAGGAATGCATACCTTTTTGCCTTAAAAAAAAGGGAAATTTCTTCATTTTTGCTCCAAATTAAGGGGAATTTCTGCTTTTTTGCCTCTAAATAAGTGGAATTTCTGTCTTTTTCCCCCAAAACAAAGGGAATTTCTGTCTTTTTTGCCCCAAAATAAGGAAAAATTCTGACTTATTAACCTGAAGTAAGTAAAATTTCTGCAATTTTGCACCAAAATAAGGGAAATTTCTGGAATTTTGCCCCAAAATAAGTGGAATTTTTGTGTTTTTCCCCAAAATAAAGAGAATTTCTGTATTTTTGCCCCAACATATAGCGAATTTCTGTTTTTTGCTACACAATTAGGGAAATATCTGTAATTTTGCTCCAAAATACGGGTAATTTCTGCCTTTTTGCCTGAAAATAAGAAGAATGAATACCTTTTTGCCAAAAAATGGGAAATTTCTTCATTTTTGCTCCAAAATAAAAGGAATTTCTGCTTTTTTGCCTCTAAATAAGTGGAATTTCTGTCTATTTCCCCCAAAATAAAGAGAATTTCTGTCTTTTTTGCCCCAAAATAAGGAAAAATTCTGACTTATTACCCTGAAGTAAGTGAAATTTCTGTAATTTTTCCCCAAAATAAGGGAAATTTCTACCTTTTTGCCCGCAAATAAGGGAAATTTCAGCCTTTTTACCTCAAAATAAGGGGAATTTCTGCATTTTTGCCCCCAAATAAGGGGAATTTCAGCCTTTTTACCTCAAAATAAGGGGAATTTCCGCATTTATGCCACAAAATATTAGGAATTTCTGACTTTTTGCCCCAAAATAAGAAAATTTCTGCTTTTTTTCCCTGAAATAATTGAAATTTCTGCAATTTTGCCCCAAAATAAGTGAAATTTCTGCATTTTTTTCCTAAAATAAGGGAAATTTCTGGAATTTTGCTTCAAAATAAGAGGAATTTCTGAGTTTTGCTTCAAAATAAGGAGAATTTCTGTCTTTTTGCCCCAACATATAGGAAATTTCTGCCTTTTTGCCCCACAATTAGGGGAATTTCAGCAATTTTGCTCCAAAAGACGGGGAATTTCTGCCTTTTTGCCCGGAAATAAGAAGAATGCATACCTTTTTGCCATCAAAAATGTAATTTCTTCTATTTTGCTTCAAAATAAAGGGAATTTCTATTTTTTTGCCTCTAAATAAGTGGAATTTCTGTCTTTTTCCCTCAAAACAAATGGAATTTCTGTCTTTTTTGCCCTAAAATAAGGAAAAATTCTGACTTATTACCCTGTAGTAAGTGAAATTTCTTCAATTTTGCCCCAAAATAAGGGAAATTTCTGCCTTTTTGCCCCCAAATAAGGGGAATTTCAGTCTTTTTACCTCAAAATAAGGGGAATTTCTGCATTTTTACCACAAAATATTAGGAATTTATGACTTTTTGCCCCAAAATAAGGAAAATTTTTGCCTTTTTTCCCTGAAATAAATGAAATTTCTGCCTTTTTGCCCAAAATAAGTCAAATTTCTGCAATTTTGCCCAAAAATAAGGGAAATTTCTGCAATTTTGCCACAAAATAAGTGGAATTTCTGAGTTTTGCCCCAAAAAATGGAGAATTTCTGTCTTTTTGCCCCAACATATAGGAAATTTCTGCCTTTTTGCCCCACAATTAGGGGAATTTCTGCAATTTTGCTCCAAAATACCGAGAATTTCTGCTTTTTTGCCTCTAAATAAGTGGAATTTCTCTCTTTTTCTCCCAAAACAAAGGGAATTTCTGTCTTTTTTGCCCCAAAATAAGGAAAAATTCTGACTTATTACCCTGAAGTAAGTGAAATTCCTGTACTTTTACTCCAAAATTCGGGAAATTTCTGCCTTTTTGCCCCAAAATAATGCGAATTTCAGCCTTTTTACCTCAAAATAAGGGGAATTTCTGCATTTTTGCCACAAAATATTAGGAATATCTGCTTTTTGCCCCAAAATAAGGAAAATTTCTGCCTTTTTTCTCTGATATAAGTGAAATTTCTGCAATTTTGCCCCAAAATAAGTGAAATTTCTGCAATTTTGCCCCAAAATAAGTGAAATTTCTGCAATTTTGCCCCAAAATAAGAAAAATTTCTGGAATTTTGCCCCAAAATAAGTGGAATTTCTGAGTTTTGCCCCAAAATAAAGAAAATTTCTGTCTTTTTGCCCCAACATATAGGCAATTTCTGCCTTTTTGCCCAAAAATTAAGGGAATTTCTTCAATTTTGCTCCAAAATACGGGGAATATCTGCCTTTTTGCCTGAAAATATAAAGAATGCATAACTTTTTACCATAAAAAAGGGAAATTTCTTCATTTTTGCTCCATAATAAGGGGAATTTCTGCTTTTTTGCCTCTAAATAAGTGGAATTTCTGTCTTTTTTTCCCAAAACAAAGGGAATTTTTGTATTTTTGCACCAAAATACGGAAAAATTCTGACTTATTACCCTGAAGTAAGTGAAATTTCTGCAATTTTGCCTCAAAATAAGAGAAATTTCTGCCTTTTTGCCCACAAATAAGGGGAATTTCAGCCTATTTACCTCAAAATAAAGAGAATTTCTGCATTTTTGCCACAAAATATTATTGATTTCTGCCTTTTTGCCCCAAAATAAAAAAATTTCTGCTTTTTTTCCCTGAAATAAGTGAAATTTCTGCAATTTTGCCCCAAAATAAGGGAAATTTTTGGAATTTTGACCCAAACTAAGTGGAATTACTGAGTTTTGCCCCAAAATAAGGAGAATTTCTGTCTTTTTGCCCCAACATATAAAGAATTTCTGCCTTTTTGCCCCACAATTAGGGGAATTTCTGCAATTTTGCTCCAAAATACAGGGAATTTCTGCCTTTTTGCCCGAAAGTAAGAAGAATGCATATCTTTTTGCCATAAAAAGGAAATTTCTTCATTTTTGCTCAAAAATAAGGGTAATTTCTGCTTTTTTGCCTCTAAATAAGTGGAATTTCTGTATTTTTCCCCCAAAACGAAGGAAATTTCTGTCTTTTTTGCCCCAAAATAAAGAAAAATTCTGACTTATTACCCTGAAGTAAGTGAAATTTCTGCAATTTTGCCCCAAAATAAGAAAAATTTCTGCCTTTTTGCCCCCAAATAAGTGGAATTTCAGCCTTTTTACCTCGAAATATGGGGAATTTCTGCATTTTTGCCACAAAATATTAGGAATTTCTGCCTTTTTGCCCCAAAATAAGGAAAATTTCTGCCTTTTTTCACTGAAATAAGTGAAATTTCTGCAGTTTTGCCCCAAAATAAGTGAAATTTCTGCAAATTTGCCCCAAAATAAGTGAAATTTCTGCAATTTTGCCCCAAAATAAGGGAAATTTCTTGAATTTTGCCCCAAAATAAGTGGAATTTCTGAGTTTTGCCCCAAAATAAGGAGAATTTCTGTTTTTTTGCCCCAACATATAGGCAATTTCTGCCTTTTTGCCCCACAATTAGGGGAATTTCTGCAATTTTGCTCCAAAATACGGGGAATTTCTGCCTTTTTGCTTGAAAATAAGAAGAATGCATACCTTTTTGCCATAAAAAAATAAAATTTCTTCATTTTTGCTCCAAAAAGGGGAATTTCTGCTTTTTTGCCTCTAAATCAGTGGAATTTCTTTCTTTTTCCCTCAAAACAAAGGGTATTTCTCTGTTTTTTGCCCCAAAATAATCTAAAATTCTGACTTATTACCCTGAAGTAAGTGATATTTCTGCAATTTTGCCCCAAAAAAAGGGAAATTTCTGCCTTTTGCCCCCAAATAAGGGGAATTTCAGCCTTTTTACCTCGAAATAAGGGGAATTTCTGCATTTTTGCCACAAAATATTAGGAATTTCTGCCATTTTGCTCCAAAATAAGGAAAATTTCTGCATTTTTTCCCTGAAATAAGTGAAATTTCTGCAATTTTGTTA
Organism: Micromys minutus; assembly: GCF_963924665.1. Taxonomy (NCBI): domain Eukaryota; kingdom Metazoa; phylum Chordata; class Mammalia; order Rodentia; family Muridae; genus Micromys; species Micromys minutus. Next base: position 27,538 of record NW_027667353.1, read on the forward strand.
CAAAATATGTAAAATTTCTGCATATTTGCCCCAAAATAAGTGAAATTTCTGCAATTTTGCCCCAAAAAAAGAAAAATTTCTGTAATTTTGCCCCAAAATAAGTGGAATTTCTGAGTTTTACCCCAAAATAAAGAGAATGTCGGTCTTTTGGCCCCAACATATAGAGATTTTCTGCATTTTTGCCCCACAATTAGGGGAATTTCTGCAATTTTGCTCAAAAATACAGGGAATTTTTGCTTTTTTGCCCGATAATAAGAAGAATGCATACCTTTTTGCCATAAAAAAGGGAAATTTCTTCATTTTTGCTCCAAAATAAGGGGAATTTCTGCTTTTTTGCCTCTAAATAAGTGGAATTTCTGTCTTTTTCCCCCAAGGCAAAGGGAATTCCTGTCTTTTTTGTCCCAAAATAAAGAAAATTTCTGACTTATAACCCTTAAATAAGTGAAATTTCTGAAATTTTTAACGAAAATAAAGGAAATTTTTGCCTTTTTGCCCCCAAATAAGGGGAATTTCAGCCTTTTTACCTCAAAATAAGGGGAATTTCTGCATTTATGCCTCAAAATATTAGGAATTTCTGCCTTTTTGCCCCAAAATAAGAAAATTTCTGCCTTTTTTCCCTTAAATAAGTGAAATTTCTGCAATTTTGCCCTAAAATAAGTGAAATGTCTGCAATTGTGCCCCAAAATAAGGGAAATTTCTGGAATTTTGCCCCAAAATAAGTGGAATTTCTGAGTTTTGCCCCAAAATAAGGAGAATTTCTGTCTTTTTGCCCCAACACATAGGCAATTTCTGCCTTTTGGCCCCACAATTAGGGGAATTTCTTCAATTTTGCTCCAAAATATGGGGAATTTCTGCCTTTTGCCCGAAAATAAGAAGAATGCATACCTTTTTGCCATAAAAAAGGAAAATTTCTTCATTTTTGCTCCAAAAAGGGGAATTTCTGCTTTTTTGCCTCTAAATAAGTGGAATTTCTGTTTTTTTCCCCCAAAACAAAGGGAATTTCTGTCTTTTTGCCCCAAAATATGGAAAAATTCTGACTTATTACCCTGAAGTAAGTTAAATTTCTGCAATTTTGCCCCAAAATAAGGGAAATTTCTGCCTTTTTGCCCCCAAATAAGGGGAATTTCAGCCTTTTTACCTCGAAATAAGGGGAATTTCTGCATTTTTGCCAAAAATATTAGGAATTTCTGCCTTTTTGCCCAAAAATAAAGAAAATTTCTGCCTTTTTTCCCTAAAATATGTGAAATTTCTGCAATTTTGCCACAAAATAATTAAAATTTCTTCATATTTGCCCCAAAATAATTGAAATTTCTGCAATTTTGCCCCAAAATAAGAAAAATTTCTGGAATTTTGCCCCAAAATAAGTGGAATTTCTTAGTTTTGCCCCAAAATAAGGAGAATTTCTGTCTTTTTGCCCCAACATAGAGAGATTTTCTGCATTTTTGCCAAACAATTAGGGGAATTTCTGCAATTATGCTCCAAAATACGGGGAATTTCTGCCTTTTTGCCCGAAAATAAAAAGAATGCATAACTTTTTGCCATAAAAAAGGGAAATTTCTTCATTTTTGCTCCAAAATAAGGGGAATTTCTGCATTTTGGCCTTTAAATAAGTGGAATTTCTGTCTTTTCCCCCAAGACAAAGGGAATTTCTGTCATTTTTGCCCCAAAATAAGGAAAAATTCTGACTTATTACCCTGAAGTAAGTGAAATTTCTGCAATTTTGCCCCAAAATTAGGGAAATTTCTGCCTTTTTGCCTCCAAATTAGGGGAATTTCAGCCTTTTTACCTCAAAATAAGGAGAATTTCTGCATTTTTGTCACAAAATATTAGGAATTTCTGCCTTTTTGCCCCAAAATAAGAAAAATTTCTGTCTTTTTTCTCTGAAATAAGTGAAATTTCTGCAATTTTGCCCCAAAATAAGTGAAATTTCTGCAATTTTGCCCAAAAATAAGTGAAATTTCTGCAATTTTGTCCCAAATTAAAGGAAATTTCTGGAATTTTGCCCCAAAATAAGTGGAATTTCTGAGTTTTGACACAAAATAAGGAGAATTTCTGTCTTTTTGCCCCAATATATAGAGAATTTCTGCATTTTTGTCCCACAATTAAAGAAATTTCTGCAATTTTGCTCCAAAATACGGGGAATTTCTGCCTTTTTGCCCGAAAATAAGAAGAATGCATAACTTTTTGCCATAAAAAAGGGAAATTTCTTCATTTTTGCTCCAAAATAAGGGGAATTTCTGCTTTTTTGCCTCTAAATAAGTGGAATTTCTGTCTTTTTCCCCCAAAACAAAGGGAATTCCTGTCTTTTTTGCCCCAAAATAAGGAAATTTTCTGACTTATTACCCTGAAATAAGTGAAATTTCTGCAATTTTGCCCCAAAATAAAGGAAATTTTTGCCTTTTTGCCCCCAAATAAAGGGAATTTCAGCCTTTTTACCTCAAAATAAAGGGAATTTCTGCATTTTTGCCACAAAATATTAGGAATTTCTGCCTTTTTGCCCCAAAATAAGAAAATTTCTGCTTTTTTTTCTCTGAAATAAGTGAAATTTTGCAATTTTGCCCCAAAATAAGTGAAATTTCTGCAATTTTGCCCCAAAATAAGGGAAATTTCTGGAATTTTGCCCCAAAATAAGTGGAATTTCTGAGTTTGCCCCAAAATAAGGAGAATTTCTGTTTTTTTGCCCCAATATATAGGCAATTTCTTCCTTTTTGCCCCACAATTAGGGGAATTTCTTCAATTTTGCTCCAAAATACGTGGAATTTCTGCCTTTTTGCACGAAAATAAGAGGAATGCATACCTTTTTGCCATAAAAAAAGGGAAATTTCTTCATTTTTGCTCCAAATTAAGGGGAATTTCTGCTTTTTGGCCTCTAAATAAGTGGAATTTCTGTCTTTTTCCCCCAAAACAAAGGGAATTTCTGTCTTTTTTGCCCCAAAATAAGGAAAAATTCTGACTTATTAACCTGAAGTAAGTAAAATTTCTGCAATTTTGCACCAAAATAAGGGAAATTTCTGGAATTTTGCCCCAAAATAAGTGGAATTTTTGTGTTTTTCCCCAAAATAAAGAGAATTTCTGTATTTTTGCCCCAACATATAGAGAATTTCTGTTTTTTGCTACACAATTACGGAAATATCTGTAATTTTGCTCCAAAATACGGGTAATTTCTGCCTTTTTGCCCGAAAATAAGAAGAATGAATACCTTTTTGCCAAAAAATGGGAAATTTCTTCATTTTTGCTCCAAAATAAAAGGAATTTCTGCTTTTTTGCCTCTAAATAAGTGAAATTTCTGTCTATTTCCCCCAAAATAAAGAGAATTTCTGTCTTTTTTGCCCCAAAATAAGGAAAAATTCTGACTTATTACCCTGAAGTAAGTGAAATTTCTGTAATTTTACCCAAAATAAGGGAAATTTCTACCTTTTTGCCCGCAAATAAGGGGAATTTCAGCCTTTTTACCTCAAAATAAGGGGAATTTCGGCATTTTTGCCCCCAAATAAGGGGAATTTCAGCCTTTTTACCTCAAAATAAGGGGAATTTCCGCATTTTTGCCACAAAATATTAGGAATTTCTGCCTTTTTGCCCCAAAATAAGAAAATTTCTGCTTTTTTTCCCAGAAATAATTGAAATTTCTGCAATTTTGCCCCAAAATAAGTGAAATTTCTGCAATTTTGTCCTAAAATAAGGGAAATTTCTGGAATTTTGCTTCAAAATAAGAGGAATTTCTGAGTTTTGCTTCAAAATAAGGAGAATTTCTGTCTTTTTGCCCCAACATATAGGAAATTTCTGCCTTTTTTCCCCACAATTAGGGGAATTTCAGCAATTTTGCTCCAAAAGACGGGGAATTTCTGCCTTTTTGCCCGAAAATAAGAAGAATGCATACCTTTTTGCCATCAAAAATGTAATTTCTTCTATTTTGCTTCAAAATAAAGGGAATTTCTATTTTTTTGCCTCTAAATAATTGGAATTTCTGTTTTTTCCCTCAAAACAAAGGGAATTTCTGTCTTTTTTGCCCTAAAATAAGGAAAAATTCTGACTTATTACACTGTAGTAAGTGAAATTTCTTCAATTTTGCCCCAAAATAAGGGAAATTTCTGCCTTTTTGCCCCCAAATAAGGGGAATTTCAGTCTTTTTACCTCAAAATAAGGGGAATTTCTGCATTTTTACCACAAAATATTAGGAATTTATGACTTTTTGCCCCAAAATAAGGAAAATTTTTGCCTTTTTTCCCTGAAATAAATGAAATTTCTGCCTTTTTGCCCAAAATAAGTGAAATTTCTGCAATTTTGCCCCAAAATAAGGGAAATTTCTGCAATTTTGCCACAAAATAAGTGGAATTTCTGAGTTTTGCCCCAAAAAATGGAGAATTTCTGTCTTTTTGCCCCAACATATAGGAAATTTCTGCCTTTTTGCCCCACAATTAGGGGAATTTCTGCAATTTTGCTCCAAAATACCGAGAATTTCTGCTTTTTTGCCTCTAAATAAGTGGAATTTCTGTCTTTTTCTCCCAAAACAAAGGGAATTTCTGTCTTTTTTGCCCCAAAATAAGGAAAAATTCTGACTTATTACCCTGAAGTAAGTGAAATTCCTGTACTTTTGCTCCAAAATTAGGGAAATTTCTGCATTTTTGCCCCAAAATAATGCGAATTTCAGCCTTTTTACCTCAAAATAAGGGGAATTTCTGCATTTTTGCCACAAAATATTAGGAATATCTGCTTCTTGCCCCAAAATAAGGAAAATTTCTGCCTTTTTTCTCTGAAATAAGTGAAATTTCTGCAATTTTGCCCCAAAATAAGTGAAATTTCTGCAATTTTGCCCCAAAATAAGTGAAATTTCTGCAATTTTGCCCCAAAATAAGGAAAATTTCTGGAATTTTGCCCCAAAATAAGTGGAATTTCTGAGTTTTGCCCCAAAATAAAGAAAATTTCTGTCTTTTTGCCCCAACATATAGGCAATTTCTGCCTTTTTGCCCAAAAATTAGGGGAATTTCTTCAATTTTGCTCCAAAATACGGGGAATATCTGCCTTTTTGCCTGAAAATATAAAGAATGCATAACTTTTTACCATAAAAAAGAGAAATTTCTTCATTTTTGCTCCATAATAAGGGGAATTTCTGCTTTTTTGCCTCTAAATAAGTGGAATTTCTGTCTTTTTTTCCCAAAACAAAGGGAATTTTTGTATTTTTGCACCAAAATACGGAAAAATTCTGACTTATTACCCTGAAGTAAGTGAAATTTCTGCAATTTTGCCTCAAAATAAGAGAAATTTCTGCCTTTTTGCCCACAAATAAGGGGAATTTCAGCCTATTTACCTCAAAATAAAGAGAATTTCTGCATATTTGCCACAAAATATTATTGATTTCTGCCTTTTTGCCCCAAAATAAAAAAATTTCTGCTTTTTTTCCCTGAAATAAGTGAAATTTCTGCAATTTTGCCCCAAAATAAGGGAAATTTCTGGAATTTTGACCCAAACTAAGTGGAATTACTGAGTTTTGCCCCAAAATAAGGAGAATTTCTGTCTTTTTGCCCCAACATATAAAGAATTTCTGCCTTTTTGCCCCACAATTAGGGGAATTTCTGCAATTTTGCTCCAAAATACAGGGAATTTCTGCCTTTTTCCCGAAAGTAAGAAGAATGCATATCTTTTTGCCATAAAAAGGAAATTTCTTCATTTTTGCTCAAAAATAAGGGTAATTTCTGCTTTTTTGCCTCTAAATAAGTGGAATTTCTGTATTTTTCCCCCAAAACGAAGGAAATTTCTGTCTTTTTTGCCCCAAAATAAAGAAAAATTCTGACTTATTACCCTGAAGTAAGTGAAATTTCTGCAATTTTGCCCCAAAATAAGAAAAATTTCTGCCTTTTTGCCCCCAAAATAAGTGGAATTTCAGCCTTTTTACCTCGAAATATGGGGAATTTCTGCATTTTTGCCACAAAATATTAGGAATTTCTGCCTTTTTGCCCCAAAATAAGGAAAATTTCTGCCTTTTTTCACTGAAATAAGTGAAATTTCTGCAGTTTTGCCCCAAAATAAGTGAAATTTCTGCAAATTTGCCCCAAAATAAGTGAAATTTCTGCAATTTTGCCCCAAAATAAGGGAAATTTCTGGAATTTTGCCCCAAAATAAGTGGAATTTCTGAGTTTTGCCCCAAAATAAGGAGAATTTCTGTTTTTTTGCCCCAACATATAGGCAATTTCTGCCTTTTTGCCCCACAATTAGGGGAATTTCTGCAATTTTGCTCCAAAATACGGGGAATTTCTGCCTTTTTGCTTGAAAATAAGAAGAATGCATACCTTTTTGCCATAAAAAAAGAAAATTTCTTCATTTTTGCTCCAAAAAGGGGAATTTCTGCTTTTTTGCCTCTAAATAAGTGGAATTTCTTTCTTTTTCCCTCAAAACAAAGGGAATTTCTGTGTTTTTTGCCCCAAAGTAATCTAAAATTCTGACTTATTACCCTGAAGTAAGTGATATTTCTGCAATTTTGCCCCAAAAAAAGGGAAATTTCTGCCTTTTGCCCCCAAATAAGAGGAATTTCAGCCTTTTTACCTCGAAATAAGGGGAATTTCTGCATTTTTGCCACAAAATATTAGGAATTTCTGCCATTTTGCTCCAAAATAAGGAAAATTTCTGCATTTTTCCCTGAAATAAGTGAAATTTCTGCAATTTTGTAACAAAATATGTAAAATTTCTGCATATTTGCCCCAAAATAAGTGAAATTTCTGCAATTTTGCCCCCAAAAAAGGAAAATTTCTGTAATTTTGCCCCAAAATAAGTGGAATTTCTGAGTTTTACCCCAAAATAAAGAGAATTTCGGTCTTTTGGCCCCAACATATAGAGATTTTCTGCATTTTTGTCCCACAATTAGGGGAATTTCTGCAATTTTGCTCAAAAATACGGGGAATTTTTGCTTTTTTGCCCGATAATAAGAAGAATGCATACCCTTTTGCCATAAAAAAGGGAAATTTCTTCATTTTTGCTCCAAAATAAGGGGAATTTCTGCTTTTTTGCCTCTAAATAAGTGGAATTTCTGTCTTTTTCCCCCAAGGCAAAGGGAATTCCTGTCTTTTTTGTCCCAAAATAAAGAAAATTTCTGACTTATAACCCTTAAATAAGTGAAATTTCTGAAATTTTGAACGAAAATAAAGGAAATTTTTGCCTTTTTGCCCCCAAATAAGGGGAATTTCAGCCTTTTTACCTCAAAATAAGGGGAATTTCTGCATTTATGCCTCAAAATATTAGGAATTTCTGCCTTTTTGCCCCAAAATAAGAAAATTTCTCCTTTTTTTTCCTTAAATAAGTGAAATTTCTGCAATTTTGCCCTAAAATAAGTGAAATGTCTGCAATTGTGCCCCAAAATAAAGGAAATTTCTGTAATTTTGCCCCAAAATAAGTGGAATTTCTGAGTTTTGCCCCAAAATAAGGAGAATTTCTGTCTTTTTGCCCCAACACATAGGCAATTTCTGCCTTTTGGCCCCATAATTAGGGGAATTTCTTCAATTTTGCTCCAAAATATGGGGAATTTCTGCCTTTTGCCCGAAAATAAGAAGAATGCATACCTTTTTGCCATAAAAAAGGGAAATTTCATTTTTGCGACAAAAAGGGGAATTTCTGCTTTTTTGCCTCTAAATAAGTGGAATTTCTGTTTTTTTCCCCCAAAACAAAGGGAATTTCTGTCTTTGTGCCCCAAAATAAGGAAAAATTCTGACTTATTACCCTGAAGTAAGTGAAATTTCTGCAATTTTGCCCCAAAATAAGGGAAATTTCTGCCTTTTTGCCCCCAAAAAAGGGGAATTTCAGCCTTTTTACCTCGAAATAAGGGGAATTTCTGCATTTTTGCCAAAAATATTAGGAATTTCTGCCTTTTTGCCCAAAAATAAAGAAAATTTCTGCCTTTTTTCCCTAAAATATGTGAAATTTCTGCAATTTTGCCACAAAATAATTAAAATTTTTTCATATTTGCCCCAAAATAATTGAAATTTCTGCAATTTTGCCCCAAAATAAGGAAAATTTCTGGAATTTTGCCCCAAAATAAGTGGAATTTCTTAGTTTTGCCCCAAAATAAGGAGAATTTCTGTCTTTTTGCCCCAACATAGAGAGATTTTCTGCATTTTTGCCCCACAATTAGAAGAATTTCTGCAATTATGCTCCAAAATACGGGGAATTTCTGCCTTTTTGCCCGTAAATAAAAAGAATGCATAACTTTTTGCCATAAAAAAGGGAAATTTCTTCATTTTTGCTCCAAAATAAGGGGAATTTCTGCATTTTGGCCTTTAAATAAGTGGAATTTCTGTCTTTTCCCCCAAGACGAAGGGAATTTCTGTCATTTTTGCCCCAAAATAAGGAAAAATTCTGACTTATTACCCTGAAGTAAGTGAAATTTCTGCAATTTTGCCCCAAAATTAGGGAAATTTCTGCCTTTTTGCCTCCAAATTAGGGGAATTTCAGCCTTTTTACCTCAAAATAAGGAGAATTTCTGCATTTTTGTCACAAAATATTAGGAATTTCTGCCTTTTTGCCCCAAAATAAGAAAAATTTCTGTCTTTTTTCTCTGAAATAAGTGAAATTTCTGCAATTTTGCCCCAAAATAAGTGAAATTTCTGCAATTTTGCCCAAAAATAAGTGAAATTTCTGCAATTTTGCCCCAAATTAAAGGAAATTTCTGGAATTTTGCCCCAAAATAAGTGGAATTTCTGAGTTTTGACACAAAATAAGGAGAATTTCTGTCTTTTTGCCCCAATATATAGAGAATTTCTGCATTTTTGTCCCACAATTAAAGAAATTTCTGCAATTTTGCTCCAAAATACGGGGAATTTCTGCCTTTTTGCCCGAAAATATGAAGAATGCATAACTTTTTGCCATAAAAAAGGGAAATTTCTTCATTTTTGCTCCAAAATAAGGGGAATTTCTGCTTTTTTGCCTCTAAATAAGTGGAATTTCTGTCTTTTTCCCCCAAAACAAAGGGAATTCCTGTCTTTTTTGCCCCAAAATAAGGAAATTTTCTGACTTATTACCCTGAAATAAGTGAAATTTCTGCAATTTTGCCCCAAAATAAAGGAAATTTTTGCCTTTTTGCCCCCAAATAAAGAGAATTTCAGCCTTTTTACCTCAAAATAAAGGGAATTTCTGCATTTTTGCCACAAAATATTAGGAATTTCTGCCTTTTTGCCCCAAAATAATAAAATTTCTGCTTTTTTTTTCTCTGAAATAAGTGAAATTTTGCAATTTTGCCCCAAAATAAGTGAAATTTCTGCAATTTTGCCCCAAAATAAGGGAAATTTCTAGAATTTTGCCCCAAAATAAGTGGAATTTCTGAGTTTTGCCCCAAAATAAGGAGAATTTCTGTTTTTTTGCCCCAACATATAGGCAATTTCTGCCTTTTTGCCCCACAATTAGGGGAATTTCTTCAATTTTGCTCCAAAATACGTGGAATTTCTGCCTTTTTGCACGAAAATAAGAGGAATGCATACCTTTTTGCCATAAAAAAAGGGAAATTTCTTCATTTTTGCTCCAAATTAAGGGGAATTTCTGCTTTTTTGCCTCTAAATAAGTGGAATTTCTGTCTTTTTCCCCCAAAACAAAGGGAATTTCTGTCTTTTTTGCCCCAAAATAAGGAAAAATTCTGACTTATTAACCTGAAGTAAGTAAAATTTCTGCAATTTTGCACCAAAATAAGGGAAATTTCTGGAATTTTGCCCCAAAATAAGTGGAATTTTTGTGTTTTTCCCCAAAATAAAGAGAATTTCTGTATTTTTGCCCCAACATATAGAGAATTTCTGTTTTTTGATACACAATTAGGGAAATATCTGTAATTTTGCTCCAAAATACGGGTAATTTCTGCCTTTTTGCCCGAAAATAAGAAGAATGAATACCTTTTTGCCAAAAAATGGGAAATTTCTTCATTTTTGCTCCAAAATAAAAGGAATTTCTGCTTTTTTGCCTCTAAATAAGTGGAATTTCTGTCTATTTCCCCCCAAATAAAGAGAATTTCTGTCTTTTTTGCCCCAAAATAAGGAAAAATTCTGACTTATTACCCTGAAGTAAGTGAAATTTCTGTAATTTTTCCCCAAAATAAGAAAAATTTCTACATTTTTGCCCGCAAATAAGGGGAATTTCAGCCTTTTTACCTCAAAATAAGGGGAATTTCTGCATTTTTGCCCCCAAATAAGGGGAATTTCAGCCTTTTTACCTCAAAATAAGGGGAATTTCCGCATTTTTGCCACAAAATATTAGGAATTTCTGCCTTTTTGCCCCAAAATAAGAAAATTTCTGCTTTTTTTCCCTGAAATAATTGAAATTTCTGCAATTTTGCCCCAAAATAAGTGAAATTTCTGCAATTTTGTCCTAAAATAAGGGAAATTTCTGGAATTTTGCTTCAAAATGAGAGGAATTTCTGAGTTTTGCTTCAAAATAATGAGAATTTCTGTCTTTTTGCCCCAACATATAGGAACTTTCTACCTTTTTGCCCCAAAATTAGGGGAATTTCAGCAATTTTGCTCCAAAAGACGGGGAATTTCTGCCTTTTTGCCCGAAAATAAGAAGAATGCATACCTTTTTGCCATCAAAAATGTAATTTCTTCTATTTTGCTTCAAAATAAAGGGAATTTCTATTTTTTGCCTCTAAATAAGTGGAATTTCTGTCTTTTTCCCTCAAAACAAAGGGAATTTCTGTCTTTTTTGCCCTAAAATAAGGAAAAATTCTGACTTATTACCCTGTAGTAATTGAAATTTCTTCAATTTTGCCCCAAAATAAGGGAAATTTCTGCCTTTTTGCCCCCAAATAAGGGGAATTTCAGTCTTTTTACCTCAAAATAAGGGGAATTTCTGCATTTTTACCACAAAATATTAGGAATTTATGACTTTTTGCCCCAAAATAAGGAAAATTTTTGCCTTTTTTCCCTGAAATAAATGAAATTTCTGCCTTTTTGCCCAAAATAAGTGAAATTTCTGCAATTTTGCCCCAAAATAAGGGAAATTTCTGCAATTTTGCCACAAAATAAGTGGAATTTCTGAGTTTTGCCCCAAAAAATGGAGAATTTCTGTCTTTTTGCCCCAACATATAGGAAATTTCTGCCTTTTTTCCCCATAATTAGGGGAATTTCTGCAATTTTTCTCCAAAATACCGAGAATTTCTGCCTTTTTTCCCGAAAATAAGAAGAATGCATACCTATTTGCCATAAAAAAGAGAAATTTCTTCATTTTTGCTCCAAAATAAGGGGAATTTCTGCTTTTTTGCCTCTAAATAAGTGGAATTTCTGTCTTTTTCTCCCAAAACAAAGGGAATTTCTGTCTTTTTTGCCCCAAAATAAGGAAAAATTCTGACTTATTACCCTGAAGTAAGTGAAATTCCTGTACTTTTGCTCCAAAATTAGGGAAATTTCTGCCTTTTTGCCCCAAAATAATGCGAATTTCAGCCTTTTTACATCAAAATAAGGGGAATTTCTGCATTTTTGCCACAAAATATTAGGAATATCTGCTTTTTGCCCCAAAATAAGGAAAATTTCTGCCTTTTTTCTCTGAAATAAGTGAAATTTTGGAATTTTGCCCCAAAATAAGTGAAATTTCTGCAATTTTGCCCCAAAATAAGTGAAATTTCTGCAATTTTGCCCCAAAATAAGGAAAATTTCTGGAATTTTGCCCCAAAATAAGTGGAATTTCTGAGTTTTGCCCCAAAATAAAGAAAATTTCTGTCTTTTTGCCCCAACATATAGGCAATTTCTGCCTTTTTGCCCAAAAATTAGGGGAATTTCTTCAATTTTGCTCCAAAATACGGGGAATATCTGCCTTTTTGCCTGAAAATATAAAGAATGCATAACTTTTTGCCATAAAAAAGGGAAATTTCTTCATTTTTGCTCCATAATAAGGGGAATTTCTGCTTTTTTGCCTCTAAATAAGTGGAATTTCTGTCTTTTTTTCCCAAAACAAAGGGAATTTTTGTATTTTTGCACCAAAATACGGAAAAATTCTGACTTATTACCCTGAAGTAAGTGAAATTTCTGCAATTTTGCCTCAAAATAAGAGAAATTTCTGCCTTTTTGCCCACAAATAAGGGGAATTTCAGCCTTTTTACCTCAAAATAAAGAGAATTTCTGCATTTTTGCCACAAAATATTATTAATTTCTGCCTTTTTGCCCCAAAATAAAAAAATTTCTGCTTTTTTTCCCTGAAATTAATGAAATTTCTGCAATTTTGCCCCAAAATAAGTGAAATTTCTGCAATTTTGCCCCAAAATAAGGGAAATTTCTGGAATTTTGACCCAAACTAAGTGGAATTACTGAGTTTTGCCCCAAAATAAGGAGAAATTCTGTCTTTTGGCCCCAACATATAAAGAATTTCTGCCTTTTTGCCCCACAATTAGGGGAATTTCTGCAATTTTGCTCCAAAATACAGGGAATTTCTGCCTTTTTGCCCGAAAGTAAGGAGAATGCATATCTTTTTGCCATAAAAAGTAAATTTCTTCATTTTTGCTCAAAAATAAGGGTAATTTCTGCTTTTTTGCCTCTAAATAAGTGGAATTTCTGTATTTTTCCCCCAAAACGAAGGAAATTTCTGTCTTTTTTGCCCCAAAATAAAGAAAAATTCTGACTTATTACCCTGAAGTAAGTGAAATTTCTGCAATTTTGCCCCAAAATAAGAAAAATTTCTGCCTTTTTGCCCCCAAATAAGTGGAATTTCAGCCTTTTTACCTCGAAATATGGGGAATTTCTGCATTTTTGCCACAAAATATTAGGAATTTCTGCCTTTTTGCCCCAAAATAAGGAAAATTTCTGCCTTTTTTCACTGAAATAAGTGAAATTTCTGCAGTTTTGCCCCAAAATAAGTGAAATTTCTGCAAATTTGCCCCAAAATAAGTGAAATTTCTGCAATTTTGCCCCAAAATAAGGGAAATTTCTGAAATTTTGCAAAAAATAGTGGAATTTTTGAGTTTTGCTCCAAAATAAGGAGAATTTCTGTCTTTTTGCCCCAACATATAGGGAAATTTTGCCTTTTTGCCCCACAATTAGGGGAATTTCTGCAATTTTGCTCCAAAATTCAGGGAATTTCTGCCTTTTTGCCCGAAAATAAGAAGAATGCATACTTTTTTGCCATAAAAAAGAGAAATTTCTGCAATTTTGCTCCAAAATAAGGGGAATTTCTGATTTTTGCCTCTAAATAAATAAAATTTCTCTCTTTTCCCCCCCAAAAAAGGGAATTTCTGTCTTTTTGGCCCCAAAATAAAGAAAATTTCTGAATTATTACCCTGAAATAAGGAAATTTCTGAAATTTTGCCCCAAAATGAGGGAAATTTCTCCAATTTTGCCCCAAAATAAGGGAAATTTCTGGAATTTTGCCCCAAAATAAGTGGAATTTCTGAGTTTTGCCCCAAAATAAGGAGAATTTCTGTCTCTTTGCCCTAACATATAGGGAATTTCTGCCTTTTTGCACCACAATCAGGGGAATTTCTACAATTTTGCTCCAAAATATGGGGAATTTCTGCTTTTTAGCCCGAAAATAAGGGGAATTTATAACTTTTGCCACAAAAAAGGGAAATTTCTTCATTTTTGCTCCAAAATAAGGGGAATTTCTGCTTTTTTGCCTCTAAATAAGTGGAATTTCTGTCTTTTTCCCTCAAAACAAAGAAAATTTCTGTCATTTTTGCAACAAAATAAGCAAAATTTCTGACTTATTACACTGAAAATAGTGAAATTTCATCAATTTTGCCCCAAAATAAGAGAAATTTCTTCCTTTCTGCCCCTAAATAAGGGAAATTTCAGCCTTTTTACCTCAAAATAAGGGGAATTTCTGCATTTTTGCCACAAAATATTAGGAATTTCTGCCTTTTTGCCCCAAAATAAGGAAATTTTCTGCCTTTCTTCCCTGAAATAAGTGAAATTTCTGCAATTTTGCCCTAAAATAAGTGAAATTTCTGCAATTTTTCTCCAAAATAAGAAAAATTTCTGGAATTTTGCCCCAAAATATGTGAAATTTCTGAGTTTTGCCCCATAATAAGAAGAATTTCTGTCTTTTTGCCCCAACATATAGGGAATTTCTGCCTTTTGGCCCCACATTTAAGGGAATTGCTGCAATTTTGCTCCAAAATACGGGAAATTTCTGCCTTTTTGCCTGAAAATAAGAAGAATGCATTCCTTTTTGCCATAAAAAAGGGAAATTTCTTCATTTTTGCTCCAAAATAAGGGGAATTTCTGCTTTATTGCCTCTAAATAAGTAAAATTTCTTTCTTTTTCCCACAAAACAGAAAGAATTTCTGTCTTTTTTGCCCCAAAATAAGAAAAATTTCTGACTTATTGCCCTGAAATAAGTGAAATTTCTGCATTTTTCCCCCCCTAAAAAAAGAAATTTTTCCCTTTTTGCACCCAAATAAGGGGAATTCCAACTTTTTTACCTCAAAATAAGGGGAATTTCTGCATTTTTGCCACAAAATATGAGAAATTTCTGGCTTTTTGCCCCAAAATAAGAAAATTTCTGCTTTTTTTCCCTGAAATAAGTGAAATTTCTGCAATTTTGCCCCAAAATAAGAGAAATTTTTGCAATTTTGCCCCAAAATAAGTGAAATTTCTGCAATTTTTCTCCAAAATAAGAAAAATTTCTGGAATTTTGCCCCAAAATATGTGAAATTTCTGAGTTTTGCCCCAAAATAAGGAGAAATTCTGTCTTTTTGCCCCAACATATAGGCAATTTCTGCCTTTTTGCCCGACAATTAGGGGAATTTCTTCATTTTTGCTCCAAAATAAGGGGAATTTCTGCTTTTTTGCCTCTAATTAAGTGGAATTTCTCTCTTTTTCCCCCAAAACAAAGGGAATTTCTGTCTTTTTGCCCCAAAATAAGGAAAAATTCTGACATTTTACCCTGAAGTAAGTGAAATTTCGGCAATTTTGTCCCAAAATAAGGGAAATTTCTGCATTTTTGCCCCCAAATAAGGGGAATTTCAGACTTTTTACCTCGAAATAAGGGGAATTTCTGCATTTTTGCAACAAAATATTAGGAATTTCTGCCTTTTTGCCCCAAAATAAGGAAAATTTCTGCCTTTTTTCCCTGAAATAAGTGAAATTTCTGCAATTTTGCCCCAAAATAAGTGAAATTTCTGCATATTTGCCACAAAATAAGTGAAATTTCTGCAATTTTGCCCCAAATTAAGGAAAATTTCTGGAATTTTGCCCCAAAATAAGTGGAATTTCTGAGTTTTGCCCCAAAATATAGAGAATTTCTGTCTTTTTGCCCCAACATATATAGATTTTCTGCATTTTTGCCCCACAATTAGGGAAATTTCTGCAATTTTGCTCCAAAATACATGGAATTTCTGCCTTTTTGCCCGAAAATAAAAAGAATGCATACCTTTCTGCCTTAAAAAAAGGGAAATTTCTTCATTTTTGCTCCTAAATAAAGGGAATTTCTGCTTTTTTGCCTCTAAATAAGTGGAATTTCTGTCTTTTTCCCCCAAAACAAAGGGAATTCCTGTATTTTTGGCCCAAAAATAAGGAAAAATTCTGACTTATTACTCTGAAGTAAGTGAAATTTCTGCAATTTTGCCCCAAAATAAGGGAAATTTCTACTTTTTTGCTACCATATAAAGGGAATTTCAGCCTTTTTACCTCGAAATAAGGGGAATTTCTACATTTTGCTACAAAATATTAGGAATTTCTGCCTTTTTGCCTCAATATAAGGAAAATTTCTGCCTTTTTTTCCTGAAATAAGTGAAATTTCTGCAATTTTGCCCCAAAATAACTGAAATTTCTGCATTTTGCCCCAAAATATGTGGAATTTCTGAGTTTTGCCCCAAAATAAGAAGAATTTCTGTATTTTTGCCCCAACATATAGAGAATTTCTGCCTTTTTGCCCCACAATTGGGGGAATTTCTGCAATTTTGCTCCAAAATATGGGGAATTTCTGCCTTTTTGCCCAAAAATAAGAAGAATGCAAACATTTTTGCCATAAAAAGGAAATTTCTTCATTTTTGCTCCAAAATAAGGGGAATTTCTGCTTTTGTGCCTCTAAATAAGTGGAATTACTGTATTTTTCCCCCAAACAAAGGGAATTCCTGTCTTTTTTGCCCCAAAATAAAGAAAATTTCTAACTTATTACCCTGAAAGAAGTGAAATTTCTGCAATTTTGCCCCAAAATAAAAGAAATTTTTGCCTTATTGCCCCCAAATAAGGGGAATTTCAGCCTTTTTACCTCAAAATAAGGAAAATTTCTGCATTTATGCCACAAAATATTAGGAATTTCTGCCGTTTTACCCTAAAATAAGAAAATTTCTGCTTTTTTTCCCTGAAATAAGTGAAATTTCTGCAATTTTGCCCCAAAATAAGTGAAATGTCTGCAATTTTGCCACAAAATAAGGGAAATTTCTGGAATTTTGCCCAAAAATAAGTTTAATTTCTGAGTTTTGCACCAAAATAAGGAGAATTTCTGTCTTTTTGCCCCAACATATAGGCAATTTCTGCCTTTTTGCCCCACAATTAGGGGAATTTCTTCATTTTTGCTCCAAAATAAGGGGAATTTCTGCTTTTTTGCCTCTAATTAAGTGGAATTTCTGTCTTTTTCCCCCAAAACAAAGGAAATTTCTGTCTTTTTGCCCCAAAATAAGGAAAAATTCTGACTTTTTACCCTGAAGTAAGTGAAATTTCCGCAATTTTGTCCCAAAATAAGGGAAATTTCTGCATTTTTGCCCCCAAATAAGGGGAATTTCAGACTTTTTACCCCGAAATAAGGGGAATTTCTGCATTTTTGCAACAAAATATTAGGAATTTCTGCCTTTTTGCCCCAAAATAAGGAAAATTTCTGCCTTTTTTCCATGAAATAAGTGAAATTTCTGCAATTTTGCGCCAAAATAAGTGAAATTTCTGCATATTTGCCCCAAAATAAGTGAAATTTCTGCAATTTTGCCCCAAAATAAGGAAAATTTCTGGAATTTTGCCCCAAAATAAGTGGAATTTCTGAGTTTTGCCCCAAAATATAGAGAATTTCTGTCTTTTTGCCCCAACATATAGAGATTTTCTGCATTTTTGCCCCACAATTAGGGGAATTTCTGCAATTTTGCTCCAAAATACATGGAATTTCTGCCTTTTTGCCCGAAAATAAAAAGAATGCATACCTTTCTGCCTTAAAAAAAGGGAAATTTCTTCATTTTTGCTCCTAAATAAAGGGAATTTCTGCTTTTTTGCCTCTAAATAAGTGGAATTTCTGTCTTTTTCCCCCAAAACAAAGGGAATTTCTGTCTTTTTGCCCCAAAATAAGGAAAAATTCTGACTTTTTACCCTGAAGTAAGTGAAATTTCGGCAATTTTGTCCCAAAATAAGGGAAATTTCTGCATTTTTGCCCCCAAATAAGGGGAATTTCAGACTTTTTACCCCGAAATAAGGGGAATTTCTGCATTTTTGCAACAAAATATTAGGAATTTCTGCCTTTTTGCCCCAAAATAAGGAAAATTTCTGCCTTTTTTCCCTGAAATAAGTGAAATTTCTGCAATTTTGCCCCAAAATAAGTGAAATTTCTGCATATTTGCCCCAAAATAAGTGAAATTTCTGCAATTTTGCCCCAAAATAAGGAAAATTTCTGGAATTTTGCCCCAAAATAAGTGGAATTTCTGAGTTTTGCCCCAAAATATAGAGAATTTCTGTCTTTTTGCTTCAACATATAGAGATTTTCTGCATTTTTGCCCCACAATTAGGGGAATTTCTGCAATTTTGCTCCAAAATACATGGAATTTCTGCCTTTTTGCCCGAAAATAAAAAGAATGCATACCTTTCTGCCTTAAAAAAAGGGAAATTTCTTCATTTTTGCTCCTAAATAAAGGGAATTTCTGCTTTTTTGCCTCTAAATAAGTGGAATTTCTGTCTTTTTCCCCCAAAACAAAGGGAATTCCTGTATTTTTGGCCCAAAAATAAGGAAAAATTCTGACTTATTACTCTGAAGTAAGTGAAATTTCTGCAATTTTGCCCCAAAATAAGGGAAATTTCTACTTTTTTGCTACCAAATAAAGGGAATTTCAGCCTTTTTACCTCGAAATAAGGGGAATTTCTACATTTTGCTACAAAATATTAGGAATTTCTGCCTTTTTGCCTCAATATAAGGAAAATTTCTGCCTTTTTTTCCTGAAATAAGTGAAATTTCTGCAATTTTGCCCCAAAATAACTGAAATTTCTGCATTTTGCCCCAAAATATGTGGAATTTCTGAGTTTTGCCCCAAAATAAGAAGAATTTCTGTATTTTTGCCCCAACATATAGAGAATTTCTGCCTTTTTGCCCCACAATTGGGGGAATTTCTGCAATTTTGCTCCAAAATATGGGGAATTTCTGCCTTTTTGCCCAAAAATAAGAAGAATGCAAACATTTTTGCCATAAAAAAGAAATTTCTTCATTTTTGCTCCAAAATAAGGGGAATTTCTGCTTTTGTGCCTCTAAATAAGTGGAATTACTGTATTTTTCCCCCAAACAAAGGGAATTCCTGTCTTTTTTGCCCCAAAATAAAGAAAATTTCTAACTTATTACCCTGAAAGAAGTGAAATTTCTGCAATTTTGCCCCAAAATAAAAGAAATTTTTGCCTTATTGCCCCCAAATAAGGGGAATTTCAGCCTTTTTACCTCAAAATAAGGAAAATTTCTGCATTTATGCCACAAAATATTAGGAATTTCTGCCGTTTTACCCTAAAATAAGAAATTTTCTGCCTTTCTTCCCTGAAATAAGTGAAATTTCTGCAATTTTGCCCTAAAATAAGTGAAATTTCTGCAATTTTTCTCCAAAATAAGAAAAATTTCTGGAATTTTGCCCCAAAATATGTGAAATTTCTGAGTTTTGCCCCATAATAAGAAGAATTTCTGTCTTTTTGCCCCAACATATAGGGAATTTCTGCCTTTTGGCCCCACATTTAAGGGAATTGCTGCAATTTTGCTCCAAAATACGGGAAATTTCTGCCTTTTTGCCTGAAAATAAGAAGAATGCATTCCTTTTTGCCATAAAAAAGGGAAATTTCTTCATTTTTGCTCCAAAATAAGGGGAATTTCTGCTTTATTGCCTCTAAATAAGTAAAATTTCTTTCTTTTTCCCACAAAACAGAAAGAATTTCTGTCTTTTTTGCCCCAAAATAAGAAAAATTTCTGACTTATTGCCCTGAAATAAGTGAAATTTCTGCATTTTTCCCCCCCTAAAAAAAAAAATTTTTCCCTTTTTGCACCCAAATAAGGGGAATTCCAACTTTTTTACCTCAAAATAAGGGGAATTTCTGCATTTTTGCCACAAAATATGAGAAATTTCTGGCTTTTTGCCCCAAAATAAGAAAATTTCTGCTTTTTTTCCCTGAAATAAGTGAAATTTCTGCAATTTTGCCCCAAAATAAGAGAAATTTTTGCAATTTTGCCCCAAAATAAGTGAAATTTCTGCAATTTTTCTCCAAAATAAGAAAAATTTCTGGAATTTTGCCCCAAAATATGTGAAATTTCTGAGTTTTGCCCCAAAATAAGGAGAAATTCTGTCTTTTTGCCCCAACATATAGGCAATTTCTGCCTTTTTGCCCGACAATTAGGGGAATTTCTTCATTTTTGCTCCAAAATAAGGGGAATTTCTGCTTTTTTGCCTCTAATTAAGTGGAATTTCTCTCTTTTTCCCCCAAAACAAAGGGAATTTCTGTCTTTTTGCCCCAAAATAAGGAAAAATTCTGACATTTTACCCTGAAGTAAGTGAAATTTCGGCAATTTTGTCCCAAAATAAGGGAAATTTCTGCATTTTTGCCCCCAAATAAGGGGAATTTCAGACTTTTTACCTCGAAATAAGGGGAATTTCTGCATTTTTGCAACAAAATATTAGGAATTTCTGCCTTTTTGCCCCAAAATAAGGAAAATTTCTGCCTTTTTTCCCTGAAATAAGTGAAATTTCTGCAATTTTGCCCCAAAATAAGTGAAATTTCTGCATATTTGCCACAAAATAAGTGAAATTTCTGCAATTTTGCCCCAAATTAAGGAAAATTTCTGGAATTTTGCCCCAAAATAAGTGGAATTTCTGAGTTTTGCCCCAAAATATAGAGAATTTCTGTCTTTTTGCCCCAACATATATAGATTTTCTGCATTTTTGCCCCACAATTAGGGAAATTTCTGCAATTTTGCTCCAAAATACATGGAATTTCTGCCTTTTTGCCCGAAAATAAAAAGAATGCATACCTTTCTGCCTTAAAAAAAGGGAAATTTCTTCATTTTTGCTCCTAAATAAAGGGAATTTCTGCTTTTTTGCCTCTAAATAAGTGGAATTTCTGTCTTTTTCCCCCAAAACAAAGGGAATTCCTGTATTTTTGGCCCAAAAATAAGGAAAAATTCTGACTTATTACTCTGAAGTAAGTGAAATTTCTGCAATTTTGCCCCAAAATAAGGGAAATTTCTACTTTTTTGCTACCATATAAAGGGAATTTCAGCCTTTTTACCTCGAAATAAGGGGAATTTCTACATTTTGCTACAAAATATTAGGAATTTCTGCCTTTTTGCCTCAATATAAGGAAAATTTCTGCCTTTTTTTCCTGAAATAAGTGAAATTTCTGCAATTTTGCCCCAAAATAACTGAAATTTCTGCATTTTGCCCCAAAATATGTGGAATTTCTGAGTTTTGCCCCAAAATAAGAAGAATTTCTGTATTTTTGCCCCAACATATAGAGAATTTCTGCCTTTTTGCCCCACAATTGTGGGAATTTCTGCAATTTTGCTCCAAAATATGGGGAATTTCTGCCTTTTTGCCCAAAAATAAGAAGAATGCAAACATTTTTGCCATAAAAAGGAAATTTCTTCATTTTTGCTCCAAAATAAGGGGAATTTCTGCTTTTGTGCCTCTAAATAAGTGGAATTACTGTATTTTTCCCCCAAACAAAGGGAATTCCTGTCTTTTTTGCCCCAAAATGAAGAAAATTTCTAACTTATTACCCTGAAAGAAGTGAAATTTCTGCAATTTTGCCCCAAAATAAAAGAAATTTTTGCCTTATTGCCCCCAAATAAGGGGAATTTCAGCCTTTTTACCTCAAAATAAGGAAAATTTCTGCATTTATGCCACAAAATATTAGGAATTTCTGCCGTTTTACCCTAAAATAAGAAAATTTCTGCTTTTTTTCCCTGAAATAAGTGAAATTTCTGCAATTTTGCCCCAAAATAAGTGAAATGTCTGCAATTTTGCCACAAAATAAGGGAAATTTCTGGAATTTTGCCCAAAAATAAGTTTAATTTCTGAGTTTTGCACCAAAATAAGGAGAATTTCTGTCTTTTTGCCCCAACATATAGGCAATTTCTGCCTTTTTGCCCCACAATTAGGGGAATTTCTTCATTTTTGCTCCAAAATAAGGGGAATTTCTGCTTTTTTGCCTCTAATTAAGTGGAATTTCTGTCTTTTTCCCCCAAAACAAAGGAAATTTCTGTCTTTTTGCCCCAAAATAAGGAAAAATTCTGACTTTTTACCCTGAAGTAAGTGAAATTTCGGCAATTTTGTCCCAAAATAAGGGAAATTTCTGCATTTTTGCCCCCAAATAAGGGGAATTTCAGACTTTTTACCCCGAAATAAGGGGAATTTCTGCATTTTTGCAACAAAATATTAGGAAT
The DNA here is from genome assembly GCF_963924665.1 of Micromys minutus. Lineage (NCBI taxonomy): Eukaryota > Metazoa > Chordata > Mammalia > Rodentia > Muridae > Micromys > Micromys minutus. The sequence goes on from NW_027667353.1 coordinate 49,090, forward strand.
TTCTGCCTTTTTGCCCCAAAATAAGGAAAATTTCTGCCTTTTTTCCCTGAAATAAGTGAAATTTCTGCAATTTTGCGCCAAAATAAGTGAAATTTCTGCATATTTGCCCCAAAATAAGTGAAATTTCTGCAATTTTGCCCCAAAATAAGGAAAATTTCTGGAATTTTGCCCCAAAATAAGTGGAATTTCTGAGTTTTGCCCCAAAATATAGAGAATTTCTGTCTTTTTGCCCCAACATATAGAGATTTTCTGCATTTTTGCCCCACAATTAGGGGAATTTCTGCAATTTTGCTCCAAAATACATTGAATTTCTGCCTTTTTGCCCGAAAATAAAAAGAATGCATACCTTTCTGCCTTAAAAAAAGGGAAATTTCTTCATTTTTGCTCCTAAATAAAGGGAATTTCTGCTTTTTTGCCTCTAAATAAGTGGAATTTCTGTCTTTTTCCCCCAAAACAAAGGGAATTTCTGTCTTTTTGCCCCAAAATAAGGAAAAATTCTGACTTTTTACCCTGAAGTAAGTGAAATTTCGGCAATTTTGTCCCAAAATAAGGGAAATTTCTGCATTTTTGCCCCCAAATAAGGGGAATTTCAGACTTTTTACCCCGAAATAAGGGGAATTTCTGCATTTTTGCAACAAAATATTAGGAATTTCTGCCTTTTTGCCCCAAAATAAGGAAAATTTCTGCCTTTTTTCCCTGAAATAAGTGAAATTTCTGCAATTTTGCCCCAAAATAAGTGAAATTTCTGCATATTTGCCCCAAAATAAGTGAAATTTCTGCAATTTTGCCCCAAAATAAGGAAAATTTCTGGAATTTTGCCCCAAAATAAGTGGAATTTCTGAGTTTTGCCCCAAAATATAGAGAATTTCTGTCTTTTTGCTTCAACATATAGAGATTTTCTGCATTTTTGCCCCACAATTAGGGGAATTTCTGCAATTTTGCTCCAAAATACATGGAATTTCTGCCTTTTTGCCCGAAAATAAAAAGAATGCATACCTTTCTGCCTTAAAAAAAGGGAAATTTCTTCATTTTTGCTCCTAAATAAAGGGAATTTCTGCTTTTTTGCCTCTAAATAAGTGGAATTTCTGTCTTTTTCCCCCAAAACAAAGGGAATTCCTGTATTTTTGGCCCAAAAATAAGGAAAAATTCTGACTTATTACTCTGAAGTAAGTGAAATTTCTGCAATTTTGCCCCAAAATAAGGGAAATTTCTACTTTTTTGCTACCAAATAAAGGGAATTTCAGCCTTTTTACCTCGAAATAAGGGGAATTTCTACATTTTGCTACAAAATATTAGGAATTTCTGCCTTTTTGCCTCAATATAAGGAAAATTTCTGCCGTTTTTTCCTGAAATAAGTGAAATTTCTGCATTTTGCCCCAAAATAAGTGAAATTTCTGCATTTTGCCCCAAAATATGTGGAATTTCTGAGTTTTGCCCCAAAATAAGAAGAATTTCTGTCTTTTTGCCCCAACATATAGAGAATTTCTGCCTTTTTGCCCCACAATTGGGGGAATTTCTGCAATTTTGCTCCAAAATATGGGGAATTTCTGCCTTTTTGCCCAAAAATAAGAAGAATGCAAACATTTTTGCCATAAAAAGGAAATTTCTTCATTTTTGCTCCAAAGTAAGGGGAATTTCTGCTTTTGTGCCTCTAAATAAGTGGAATTTCTGTATTTTTCCCCCAAAACAAAGGGAATTCCTGTCTTTTTTGCCCCAAAATAAAGAAAATTTCTAACTTATTACCCTGAAATAAGTGAAATTTCTGCAATTTTGCCCCAAAATAAGAAAAATTTTTGCCTTATTGCCCCCAAATAAGGGGAATTTCAGCCTTTTTACCTCAAAATAAGGGGAATTTCTGCATTTATGCCTCAAAATATTAGGAATTTCTGCCTTTTTGCCCCAAAATAAGAAAATTTCTGCTTTTTTTCCCTGAAATAAGTGAAATTTCTGCAATTTTGCCTCAAAATTAGGGAAATTTCTGCCTTTTTGCCCCCAAATAAGGGGAATTTCAGCCTTTTTACCTAAAAAAAGAAGAATTTCTGCATTTTTGTCACAAAATATTAGGAATTTCTGCCTTTTTTCCCAAAATAAGGAAAATTTCTGCCTTTTTATTAAATAAGTGAAATTTCTGCAATTTTGCCCCAAAATAAGTGAAATATCTGCAATTTTGCCCCAAAATAAGTGAAATTTCTGCAATTTTGCCCCAAATTAAGGGAAATTTCTGAAATTTTGCCCCAAAATAAGTGGAATTTCTGAGTTTTGCCCTAAAATAAGAAGAATTTCTGTCTTTTTGCCCCAACATATAGAGAATTTCTGCCTTTTTGCCCCACAATTGGGGGAATTTCTGCAATTTTGCTCCAAAATATGGGGAATTTCTGCCTTTTTGCCCAAAAATAAGAAGAATGCAAACATTTTTGCCATAAAAAGGAAATTTCTTCATTTTTGCTCCAAAGTAAGGGGAATTTCTGCTTTTGTGCCTCTAAATAAGTGGAATTTCTGTATCTTTCCCCCAAAACAAAGGGAATTCCTGTCTTTTTTGCCCCAAAATAAAGAAAATTTCTAACTTATTACCCTGAAATAAGTGAAATTTCTGCAATTTTGCCCCAAAATAAGAAAAATTTTTGCCTTATTGCCCCCAAATAAGGGGAATTTCAGCCTTTTTACCTCAAAATAAGGGGAATTTCTGCATTTATGCCTCAAAATATTAGGAATTTCTGCCTTTTTGCCCCAAAATAAGAAAATTTCTGCTTTTTTTCCCTGAAATAAGTGAAATTTCTGCAATTTTGCCTCAAAATTAGGGAAATTTCTGCCTTTTTGCCCCCAAATAAGGGGAATTTCAGCCTTTTTACCTAAAAAAAGAAGAATTTCTGCATTTTTGTCACAAAATATTAGGAATTTCTGCCTTTTTTCCCAAAATAAGGAAAATTTCTGCCTTTTTATTAAATAAGTGAAATTTCTGCAATTTTGCCCCAAAATAAGTGAAATTTCTGCAATTTTGCCCCAAAATAAGTGAAATTTCTGCAATTTTGCCCCAAATTAAGGGAAATTTCTGAAATTTTGCCCCAAAATAAGTGGAATTTCTGAGTTTTGCCCTAAAATAAGAAGAATTTCTGTCTTTTTGCCCCAACATATAGAGAATTTCTGCCTTTTTGCCAAACAATTAGGGGAATTTCTGCAATTTTGCTCCAAAATACAGGGAATTACTGCCTTTTTGCCCGAAAATAAGAAGAATGCATACCTTTTTGCCATAAAAATGGGGAATTTCTTCATTTTTGCTCCAAAATAAGGAAAATTTCTGCATTTTTGCCTCTAAATAAGTGGAATTTCTGTCTTTTCCCCCCAAAACAAAAGGAATTCCTTTCTTTTTTGCCCCAATATAAGGAAAATTTCTGACTTACTACCCTGAAATAAGTGAAATTTCTGCAATTTTGCCCCAAAATAAAAAAAATTTTTTGCCTTCTTGCCCCCAAATAAGGGGAATTTCAGCCTTTTTACCTCAAAATAAGGGGAATTTCTGCCTTTTTGCACCACAATCAGGGGAATTTCTACAATTTTGCTCCAAAATACGGGGAATTTCTGCTTTTTAGCCCGAAAATAAGGGGAATTTATAACTTTTGCCACAAAAAAGGGAAATTTCTTCATTTTTGCTCCAAAATAAGGGGAATTTCTGCTTTTTTGCCTCTAAATAAGTGGAATTTCTGTCTTTTTCCCTCAAAACAAAGAAAATTTCTGTCATTTTTGCAACAAAATAAGCAAAATTTCTGACTTATTACACTGAAAATAGTGAAATTTCATCAATTTTGCCCCAAAATAAGAGAAATTTCTTCCTTTCTGCCCCTAAATAAGGGAAATTTCAGCCTTTTTACCTCAAAATAAGGGGAATTTCTGCATTTTTGCCACAAAATATTAGGAATTTCTGCCTTTTTGCCCCAAAATAAGGAAATTTTCTGCCTTTCTTCCCTGAAATAAGTGAAATTTCTGCAATTTTGCCCTAAAATAAGTGAAATTTCTGCAATTTTTCTCCAATATAAGAAAAATTTCTGGAATTTTGCCCCAAAATATGTGAAATTTCTGAGTTTTGCCCCATAATAAGAAGAATTTCTGTCTTTTTGCCCCAACATATAGGGAATTTCTGACTTTGGCCCCACATTTAAGGGAATTGCTGCAATTTTGCTCCAAAATACGGGAAATTTCTGCCTTTTTGCCTGAAAATAAGAAGAATGCATTCCTTTTTGCCATAAAAAAGGGAAATTTCTTCATTTTTGCTCCAAAATAAGGGGAATTTCTGCTTTATTGCCTCTAAATAAGTAAAATTTCTTTCTTTTTCCCACAAAACAGAAAGAATTTCTGTCTTTTTTGCCCCAAAATAAGAAAAAATTTCTGACTTATTGCCCTGAAATAAGTGAAATTTCTGCATTTTTTCCCCCCCCAAAAAAAAATTTCTGCCTTTTTGCACCCAAATAAGGGGAATTCCAGCTTTTTTACCTCAAAATAAGGGGAATTTCTGCATTTTTGCCACAAAATATGAGAAATTTCTGGCTTTTTGCCCCAAAATAAGAAAATTTCTGCTTTTTTTCCCTGAAATAAGTGAAATTTCTGCAATTTTGCCCCAAAATAAGAGAAATTTTTGCAATTTTGCCCCAAAATAAGTGAAATTTCTGCAATTTTTCTCCAAAATAAGAAAAATTTCTGGAATTTTGCCCCAAAATATGTGAAATTTCTGAGTTTTGCCCCAAAATAAGGAGAAATTCTGTCTTTTTGCCCCAACATATAGGCAATTTCTGCCTTTTTGCCCGACAATTAGGGGAATTTCTTCATTTTTGCTCCAAAATAAGGGGAATTTCTGCTTTTTTGCCTCTAATTAAGTGGAATTTCTCTCTTTTTCCCCCAAAACAAAGGGAATTTCTGTCTTTTTGCCCCAAAATAAGGAAAAATTCTGACATTTTACCCTGAAGTAAGTGAAATTTCGGCAATTTTGTCCCAAAATAAGGGAAATTTCTGCATTTTTGCCCCCAAATAAGGGGATTTTCAGACTTTTTACCTCGAAATAAGGGGAATTTCTGCATTTTTGCAACAAAATATTAGGAATTTCTGCCTTTTTGCCCCAAAATAAGGAAAATTTCTGCCTTTTTTCCCTGAAATAAGTGAAATTTCTGCAATTTTGCCCCAAAATAAGTGAAATTTCTGCATATTTGCCACAAAATAAGTGAAATTTCTGCAATTTTGTCCCAAATTAAGGAAAATTTCTGGAATTTTGCCCCAAAATAAGTGGAATTTCTGAGTTTTGCCCCAAAATATAGAGAATTTCTGTCTTTTTGCCCTAACATATATAGATTTTCTGCATTTTTGCCCCACAATTAGGGAAATTTCTGCAATTTTGCTCCAAAATACATGGAATTTCTGCCTTTTTGCCCGAAAATAAAAAGAATGCATACCTTTCTGCCTTAAAAAAAGGGAAATTTCTTCATTTTTGCTCCTAAATAAAGGGAATTTCTGCTTTTTTGCCTCTAAATAAGTGGAATTTCTGTCTTTTTCCCCCAAAACAAAGGGAATTCCTGTATTTTTGGCCCAAAAATAAGGAAAAATTCTGACTTATTACTCTGAAGTAAGTGAAATTTCTGCAATTTTGCCCCAAAATAAGGGAAATTTCTACTTTTTTGCTACCATATAAAGGGAATTTCAGCCTTTTTACCTCGAAATAAGGGGAATTTCTACATTTTGCTACAAAATATTAAGAATTTCTGCCTTTTTGCCTCAATATAAGGAAAATTTCTGCCTTTTTTTCCTGAAATAAGTGAAATTTCTGCAATTTTGCCCCAAAATAAGTGAAATTTCTGCATTTTGCCCCAAAATATGTGGAATTTCTGAGTTTTGCCCCAAAATAAGAAGAATTTCTGTATTTTTGCCCCAACATATAGAGAATTTCTGCCTTTTTGCCCCACAATTGGGGGAATTTCTGCAATTTTGCTCCAAAATATGGGGAATTTCTGCCTTTTTGCCCAAAAATAAGAAGAATGCAAACATTTTTGCCATAAAAAGGAAATTTCTTCATTTTTGCTCCAAAATAAGGGGAATTTCTGCTTTTGTGCCTCTAAATAAGTGGAATTACTGTATTTTTCCCCCAAACAAAGGGAATTCCTGTCTTTTTTGCCCCAAAATAAAGAAAATTTCTAACTTATTACCCTGAAAGAAGTGAAATTTCTGCAATTTTGCCCCAAAATAAAAGAAATTTTTGCCTTATTGCCCCCAAATAAGGGGAATTTCAGCCTTTTTACCTCAAAATAAGGAAAATTTCTGCATTTATGCCACAAAATATTAGGAATTTCTGCCGTTTTACCCTAAAATAAGAAAATTTCTGCTTTTTTCCCTGAAATAAGTGAAATTTCTGCAATTTTGCCCCAAAATAAGTGAAATGTCTGCAATTTTGCCACAAAATAAGGGAAATTTCTGGAATTTTGCCCAAAAATAAGTTTAATTTCTGAGTTTTGCACCAAAATAAGGAGAATTTCTGTCTTTTTGCCCCAACATATAGGCAATTTCTGCCTTTTTGCCCCACAATTAGGGGAATTTCTTCATTTTTGCTCCAAAATAAGGGGAATTTCTGCTTTTTTGCCTCTAATTAAGTGGAATTTCTGTCTTTTTCCCCCAAAACAAAGGAAATTTCTGTCTTTTTGCCCCAAAATAAGGAAAAATTCTGACTTTTTACCCTGAAGTAAGTGAAATTTCGGCAATTTTGTCCCAAAATAAGGGAAATTTCTGCATTTTTGCCCCCAAATAAGGGGAATTTCAGACTTTTTACCCCGAAATAAGGGGAATTTCTGCATTTTTGCAACAAAATATTAGGAATTTCTGCCTTTTTGCCCCAAAATAAGGAAAATTTCTGCCTTTTTTCCCTGAAATAAGTGAAATTTCTGCAATTTTGCGCCAAAATAAGTGAAATTTCTGCAATTTTGCCCCAAAATAAGAGAAATTTTTGCAATTTTGCCCCAAAATAAGTGAAATTTCTGCAATTTTTCTCCAAAATAAGAAAAATTTCTGGAATTTTGCCCCAAAATATGTGAAATTTCTGAGTTTTGCCCCAAAATAAGGATTAATTCTGTCTTTTTGCCCCAACATATAGGCAATTTCTGCCTTTTTGCCCGACAATTAGGGGAATTTCTTCATTTTTGCTCCAAAATAAGGGGAATTTCTGCTTTTTTGCCTCTAATTAAGTGGAATTTCTCTCTTTTTCCCCCAAAACAAAGGGAATTTCTGTCTTTTTCCCCAAAATAAGGAAAAATTCTGACATTTTACCCTGAAGTAAGTGAAATTTCGGCAATTTTGTCCCAAAATAAGGGAAATTTCTGCATTTTTGCCCCCAAATAAGGGGAATTTCAGACTTTTTACCTCGAAATAAGGGGAATTTCTGCATTTTTGCAACAAAATATTAGGAATTTCTGCCTTTTTGCCCCAAAATAAGGAAAATTTCTGCCTTTTTTCCCTGAAATAAGTGAAATTTCTGCAATTTTGCCCCAAAATAAGTGAAATTTCTGCATATTTGCCCCAAAATAAGTAAAATTTCTGCAATTTTGCCCCAAATTAAGGAAAATTTCTGGAATTTTGCCCCAAAATAAGTGGAATTTCTGAGTTTTGCCCCAAAATATAGAGAATTTCTGTCTTTTTGCCCCAACATATATAGATTTTCTGCATTTTTGCCCCACAGTTAGGGAAATTTCTGCAATTTTGCTCCAAAATACATGGAATTTCTGCCTTTTTGCCCGAAAATAAAAAGAATGCATACCTTTCTGACTTAAAAAAAGGGAAATTTCTTCATTTTTGCTCCTAAATAAAGGGAATTTCTGCTTTTTTGCCTCTAAATAAGTGGAATTTCTGTCTTTTTCCCCCAAAACAAAGGGAATTCCTGTATTTTTG
>NW_027667352.1:0-20000 GCF_963924665.1 Micromys minutus
TTATAGGGTAAAAAGGCAGAATTTTCCCTAATTATAGGACAAAATTGCAGAAATTTCCATTATGTTGCGGCAAAATTGCAAAAATTTTCTTTATTTTGGAACAAAATTGCAGAAATTCCCCTAATTTTGAAAAAAAATTGCAGAAATTCCCTTTATTTTGGAGCAAAAATGCAGAAATTTTACTTAATTCAGGGCAAAAATACAGAAATGCTCCTTATTTTGGGGCAAAAATGCAGAAATTTCTCTTATTTTAAGCAAAAAATACAAAAATTACCCTTATTTAAGGCAAAATGACTAAATTCCCCTTATTTGGGGGCAAAAAGGCAGAAATTCCTCTAATTTTGAAGCAAAATGCAGAAATTCCCCTTATTGTGGGGCAAAATTGCTGAAATTTCCTTTTTTTGAGACAAAATTGCAGAAATTTCTCTTATTTTGAGGCAAAATTGCAGAAATTCAGCTTATTTGGGGTCAAAAATGAAGAAATTACCCTTATTTTAGGGTAAAAAGATTAAAATTTCCCCTTTTTTTGCGCCAAAAAGGCAGAAATTCCCCTTATTTTGGGGCAAAAGTTATGAAATTTCCCTTATTTTGGAGCAAAAATGCAGAAATTTTCCTTATTTTAGGGCAAAAAAACTAAAATCCCCTTATTTTGTGGCAAGAAGGCAGAAATTCCTCTTATTTTAGGGCAAAAAGGCAGAAATTCACGTTAATTTTTGACAAAAATGCAAAAATTTTCCTTAATTTGTGGCAAAAATGCAGAAATTTCCCTAATTTTTGGCCAAATAGGCAGAAATTTCCCTTATTTTGAGGCAAAAGCTTAGAAATTTAACTTATTTTAGTATAAAATTGCAGAAACTTCCCTTATTTTGTGGCAAAAATGCAGAAATTCCCATTATTTTGGGGTAAAAAGGAAGAAATTTCCTTTACTTTGTAACAAAATTGCAGAAATTTCCTATATTTTGGGGCAAAAATGTAGTAATGCTTCTAATTTTGGGGCAAAATTCAGAAATTTACTAATTTTGGGGCAAAATTCAGAAATTTCACTAATTTTGAGGCAAAAAAGCAGAAATTCCTATTATTTTGGGGCAAAAATGCAGAAATTCTTTTTATTTTGGGGCAAAAAGGCAGAAATTCTCCTCATTTTGGGGTCAAAAGGCAGAAATTTCCCTTATTTTTGGGCAAAATTGCAGAAATTTCCCTTATCATGGGACAAAAATCCAGAAATTCCCCTCATTTTAGGTCAAAAAGGCAGAAATTCTGCTAATTTGCAGGCAAATTGCAGAAATTAAACTTATTTAAGGGAAGAAGATTGAAATTCCCCTTATTTTGTGCCAAAAAAGCAGAAATTCTTCTTATTTTAGGGCAAAAAGGCAGAAATTCCAATTAATTTTGGGAAAAAATGTATAAATTTCCCTTATTTTGGGGCAAAAACACAGAAATGCCTTTAATTTTGCGGCAAAAATGCAGAAATTCCCCTAATTTTGGGGCAAATGGCAGAAATTCCCCTTATTGTGGGGCAAAATTGCTGCAATTTCCTTTTTTTGGGACAAAATTGCAAAAATTTCTCTTATTTTGAGGCAAAATTATCAGAAATTCCCCTTATTTCAGGTCAAAAATGCAGAAATACCGCATACTTGGTGTCAAAAATGCAGAAATTACCCTTATTTTAGGGCAAAAATACTGAAATTCCCCCTTTTTTGCGCCAAAAAGGCACATATTTCCCTTATTTTTGGCAAAAATGCAGAAATTCCCCTTATTTTGGAACAAAATTGAAGAAATTCCCCTTTTTTTGTTTCAAAAAGGCAGAAATTCCCTTTATTTTTGAGCACAAATGAAGAAAATTCCCTTATTTTGTTGCAAAATTGCATTAATTTCCCTTATTATAGGGTAAAAATACAGAAATTCCTCTAATTATAGGGCAAAATTGCAGAAATTTCCTTTATGTTGCGGCAAAATTGCAGAAATTCCCATAATTTTAGGGCAAAATTGCAGAAATTTCCCTTATTTTAGGACAAAATTGCAGAAATTCCTCTAATTTTGGAGCAAAAATGCAGAAATTTTCCTTTTTTTGGATCAAAAAGGCAGAAATTTCTCTATTTTGAGGCAAATTGCAGAAATGTCCCTTATTTTGGGGCAAAAATTCTGTAATGCTTCTAATTTTGGGGCAAAAATCAGAAATTCCATTAATTTTGGGGCAAAAAGGCAGAAATTCCCCTTATTGTGGGCTATATTGCTGAAATTTCCCATTTTTGGGACAAAATTGCAGAAATTTCCCTTATTTTTAGGCAAAATTGCAGAAATTTCCCTTATCTTGTGGCAAAAATACAGAAATTCCTTTTATTTCAGGTCAAAAAGACAGAAATTACACTTTCTTAAAGGCATATTCCAGAAATTACCCTTATTTTAGAGAAAAAGCCTGAAATTCCTCTTATTTTATGACAAAAAGGCAGAAATTCTTCTTATTTTAGAGCAAAAATGCAGAAATTCCACATAATTTTGGGCAAAAATGCAGAAATTTTTTTTATTTTGGGGTAAAACACAGTAATGCCCCTAATTTTGGAGCAAAAAGGCAGAAATTCCCCTAATTTTGAGGTAAAAATGCAGAAATTCCCATTTTTTGGGGAAAAAATCCTGAAATTCCCCTTATTTTGGAGCAAAAATGCAGAAATTTTCCTTATTTTAGGGCAAAAAGACAGAAATTCTTCTTATTTAAGGCCAAATATACAGAAATTACCCTTATTTTAGGCCAAAATAATAAAATCCCCTTATTTTGTGGCAAAAAGGCAGAAATTCCCCTTATTTTATGGCAAAAAGGCAGAAATTCCTGTTAATTTAGGGCAAAAATGCAGAAATTTTCCTTAATTTGTGGCAAAAATGCAGAAATTTTCCTTATTTTTGGCCAAATAGGCAGAAATTTCCCTTATTTTGAGGCAAAAGCTTAGAAATTTTACTTATTTTAGTATAAAATTGCAGAAACTTCTCTTATTTTGTGGCAAAAATACAGAAATTCCCATTATTTTGGGGTAAAAAGGAAGAAATTTCCCTTACTTTGTAACAAAATTGCAGAAATTTCCCATATTTTGGGACAAAAATGTAGTAATGCTTCTAATTTTGGGGCAAAATTCAGAAATTTCACTAATTTTGGGGCAAAATTTAGAAATTTCACTAATTTTGGGGCAAAAAGGTAGAAATTCCTATTATTTTAAGGCAAAAATGCAGAAATTCTTTTTATTTAGGGGCAAAAAGGCAGAAATTCTCCTCATTTTGGGGCCAAAAGGCAGAAATTTCCCTTATTTTTGGGCAAAATTGCAGAAATTTCCCTTATAATGGGACAAAAATCCAGAAATATCCCTCATTTTAGGTCAAAAATGCAGAATTTCCTCTAATTTAATGGCAAATTGCAGAAATTAAACTTATTTAAGTGAAGAAGACTGAAATTCCTCTTATTTTGTGCCAAAAAAGCAGAAATTCTTCTTATTTTAGAGCAAAAAGGCAAAAATTCCAATTAATTTTGGGGAAAAATGCAGAAATTTCCCTTATTTTGGGGCAAAACCACAGTAATTCCTTTAATTTGGTAGCAAAAATGCAGAAATTCCCCTAATTTTGGGGAAAACGGCAAAAATTCCCCTTATTATGGGGCAAAATTGCTGAAATTTCCATTTTTTGGGACAAAATTGCAAAAATTTCTCTTATTTTGGGGTAAAATTATAAGAAATTCCCCTTATTTTTGGTCAAAAATGCAGAAATACCGCATACTTGGTGTCAAAAATGCAGAAATTACCCTTATTTTAGGGCAAAAATACTGAAATTCCCCCTTTTTTGCGCCAAAATGCAGAAATTTCCCTTATTTTGGGCAAAAATGCAGAAATTCCCCTTATTTTGGAACAAAATAAAAGAAATTCCCTTTTTTTGTTTCAAAAAGGCAGAAATTCCCTTTATTTTCGAGCAAAAATGAAAATTCCCTTATTTTGTTGCAAAATTGCATTAATTTTTCTTATTATAGGGTAAAAAGGCAGAAATTCCTCTAATTATAGGGCAAAATTACAGAAATTTCCTTTATGTTGTGGCAAAATTGCAGAAATTCCCATAATTTTAGGGCAAAATTGCAGAAATTTCCTTTATTTTGGGACAAAATTGCAGAAATTCTTCTAATTTTGAAAAAAAATTGTAGAAATTCCCCTTATTTTGGAGAAAAATGCAAAAATTTTCCTTAATTCAGGGCAAAAATAAGAAATTCCCCTTATTTTGGGGCAAAAATGCAGAAATTTCTCTTATTTTATGCAAAAAATACAGAAATTACCCTTATTTAAGGCAAAAAGACTAAATTCCCCTTATTTTGAAACAAAAAGGCAGAAATTCACCTAATTTTGAAGCAAAAGGCAGAAATTCCCCTTATTATTGGGCAAAATTGCAGAAATTTCTTTTTTTGGGACAAAATTGCAGAAATTCAGCAAATTTGAGGTTAAAAATGCAGAAATTACCCTTATTTTAGGGCAAAAAGACTGAAATTCCCCTTTTTTGCGCCAGAAAGGCAGAAATTCCCCTTATTTTGGGGAAAAAATGCAGAAATTCCGCTTATTTTGAAACAAAATTGCAGAAATTCCTTTTTTTTGTTTCAAAAGGGCAGAAATTCCCTTTATTTAGAAACAAAAATGCAGAAAATTCCCTTATTTTGGTGCAAAATTGCATAAATTTCCCTTATTATAAGGTAAAAAGGCAGAAATTCCCCTAATTATAGGGCAAAATTGCTGAAATTTCCCTTATTTTGGGGCAAAATTGCAGAAATTCCCATAATTTTAGGACAAAATTGCAGAAATTTCCCTTATTTTGGGGCAAAGTTGAAGAAATTCCCCTAATTTTGGAGGAAAAATGCAGAAATTTTCCTTTTTTGGGTCAAAAAGGCAGAAATTTCTTTATTTTGAGGCAAATTGTAGAAATTTCTTTTATTTTGGCGCAAAAATTCTGTAATGCTTCTAATTTTGGAGTAAAAATCAGAAATTCCATTAATTTTTAGGCAAAAAGGCAGAAATTCCCCTTATTGTGGGCAATATTGCTGAAATTTCCCTTTTTTGGGGCAAAATTGCAGAAATTCCTCTAATTTTGGAATAAAAATGCAGAAATTTTTCTTTTTTGGGTCAAAAAGGCAGAAATTTCTTTATTTTGAGGCAAATTGCAGAAATTTCCCTTATTTTGGGGCAAAATTGCACAAATTCCCCTAATTTTGGAGCAAAAAATGCAGAAATTTTCCTTTTTTGGTCAAAAAGGCAGAAATTTCTTTATTTTGAGGCAAATTGCAGAAATTTCCTTTATTTTGGTGCAAAAATTCTGTAATGCTTCTAGTTTTGGGGCAAAAATCAGAAACTCCATTAATTTTGGGGAAAAAAGGCAAAAATTCCCCTTATTGTGGGCAATATTGCTGAAATTTCCCTTTTTTGGGACAAAATTGCAGAAATTTCCTTTATTTTTGGGCAAAATTGCAGAAATTTCCTTTATCTTGTTGCAAAAATACAGAAATTCCTTTTATTTCAGGTCAAAAAAACAGAAATTACGCTTTCTTGGGGGCAAATTCCAGAAATTACCCTTATTTTGGAGAAAAAGCCAGAAATTCCTCTTATTTTGTGACAAAAAGGCAGAAATTCTTCTTATTTTAGAGCAAAAATGCAGAAATTCCACATAATTTTGGGCAAAAATGCAGAAATTTCCCTTATTTTGGAGTAAAACACAGTAATGCCCCTAATTTTGGAGCACAAAGGGAGAAATTCCCCTAATTTTGGGGTAAAAAGGCAGAAATTCCCCTTATTTTGGGGCAAAAATTATGAAATTTTCCTTATTTTGGAGCAAAAATGCAGAAATTTTCCTTATTTTAGGGCAAAAAGACTAAAATCCCCTTATTTTGTGGCAAAAAGGCAGAAATTCCCCTTATTTTAGGGCAAAAAGGCAGAAATTCACGTTAATTTTGGTCAAAAATGCAGAAATTTTCCTTAATTTGTGGCAAAAATGCAGAAATTTCCCTTATTTTTGGCCAAATAGGCAGAAATTTCCTTTATTTTGAGGCAAAAGCTTAGAAATTTAACTTATTTTAGTATAAAATTGCAGAAACTTCCCTTATTTTGTGGCAAAAATGCAGAAATTCCCATTATTTTGGGGTAAAAAGTAAGAAATTTCCCTTACTTTGTAACAAAATTGCAGAAATTTACCATATTTTGGGGCAAAAATGTAGTAATGCTTCTAATTTTGGGGCAAAATTCAGAAATTTCACTAATTTTGGGGCAAAATTCAGAAATTTCACTATTTTTGAGGCAAAAAGGCAGAAATTCGTATTATTTTGGGGAAAAAATGCAGGAATTCTTTTTATTTTGGGGCAAAAAGGCAGAAATTTTCCTCATTTTGGGGCCAAAAGGCAGAAATTTCCCTTATTTTTGGGCAAAATTGCAGAAATTTCCCTTATCATGGGACAAAAATCTAGAAATTCCCCTCATTTTAGGTCAAAAAGGCAGAAATTCCGCTAATTTGGGGGCAAATTGCAGAAATTAAACTTATTTAAGGGAAGAAGACTGAAATTCCCCTTATTTTGTGCCAAAAAAGCAGAAATTCTTCTTATTTTAGGGCAAAAAGGCAGAAATTCCAATTAATTTTGGGGAAAAATGCAGAAATTTCCCTTATTTTGGGGCAAAAACACAGTAATGCCTTTAATTTTGCGGCAAAAATGCAGAAATTCCCCTAATTTTGGGGCAAATGGCAGAAATTCCCCTTATTGTGGGGAAAAATTGCTGCAATTTCCATTTTTTGGGACAAAATTGCAAAAATTTCTCTTATTTTGGGACAAAATTATCAGAAATTCCATTTATTTCAGGTCAAAAATGCAGAAATACCACATACTTGGTGTCAAAATTGCAGAAATTACCCCTATTTAGAGCAAAAATACTGAAATTCCCCCTTTTTTGTGCCAAAAAGGCAGAAATTTCCCTTATTTTGGGCAAAAATGCAGAAATTCCCCTTATTTTGGAACAAAATTGAAGAAAATCTCCTTTTTTTGTTTCAAAAAGGCAGAAATTCCCTTTATTTTGGAGCACAAATGAAGAAAATTCCCTTATTTTGTTGCAAAATTGCATTAATTTCCCTTATTATAGGGTAAAAAGGCAGAAATTCCCCTAATTATAAGACAAAATTGCAGAAATTTCCATTATGTTGTGGCAAAATTGCAGAAATTCCCATAATTTTAGGGCAAAATTGCAGAAATTTCCTTTATTTTGGGACAAAATTGCAGAAATTCCCCTAATTTTGAAAAAAAATTGCAGAAATTCCCCTTATTTTGGAGCAAAAATGCAGAAATTTTCCTTAATACAGGGAAAAATACAGAAATTCCCCGTATTTGGGGGCAAAAATGCAGAAATTTCTCTTATTTTAAGCAAAAAATACAGAAATTACCCTTATTTAAGGCAAAAAGACTAAATTCCCCTTATTTGGGGCAAAAAGGCCGAAATTCCCCTAATTTTGAAGCAAAAGGCAGAAATTCCTTTTATTGTGGGGCAAAATTGCTGAAATTTCCTTTTTTGAGACAAAATTGCAGAAATTTCTCTTATTTTGGGGCAAAATTGCAGAATTTCAGCTTATTTGGGGTCAAAAATGGAGAAATTACCCTTATTTAAGGCAAAAAGACTAAATTCCCCTTATTTGGGGCAAAAATGCAGAAATTCCCCTTATTTTGGAGCAAAATTGCAGAAATTCCCCTTTTTTGTTTCAAAAAGGCAGAAATTCCCTATATTTTGGAGCAAAAATGCATAAAATTCCCTTATTTTGGTGCAAAATTGCATAAATTTCCTTTATTATAGGGTAAAAAGGGAGAAATTCCCCTAATTGTAGGGCAAAATTGCAGAAATTTCCCTTATTTTGGGGCAAAATTGCAGAAATTTCCATAATTTTAGGACAAAATTGCAGAAATTTCCATTATTTTGGGGCAATATTGCAGAAATTCCCCTAATTTTGGAGCAAAAATGCAGAAATTTTCCTTTTTTGGGTCAAAAATGCAGAAATTTCTTTATTTTGAGGCAAATTGCAGAAATTTCCCTTATTATCGGGCAAAATGGCAGAAATTCCCCTAATTTTGGAGCAAAAATGCAAAAATTTTCCATTTGTGGATCAACAAGGCAAAAATTTCTTTATTTTGATGCAAATTGCAGAAATTTCCCTTATTTTGGCGCAAAAATTCTTTAATGCTTCTAATTTTGGGGCAAAATCAGAAATAACATTAATTTTGGGGCAAAAAGGCAGAAATTCCCCTTATTGTGGGCAATATTGCTGAAATTTCCCTTTTTTGGGACAAAATTGCAGAAATTTCCCTTATTTTTGGGCAAAATTTCAGAAATTTCCCTTATCTTGTGGCAAAAATACAGAAATTCCTTTCATTTCAGGTCAAAAAGACAGAAATTACGCTTTCTTGGGGGCAAATTCCAGAAATTACCCTTATTTTGGAGAAAAAGCCTGAAAATCTTCTTATTTTGTGACAAAAAGGCAGAAATTCTTTTTATTTTAGAGCAAAAATGCAGAAATTCCACATAATTTTGAGCAAAAATGCAGAAATTTCTCTTATTTTGATGTAAAACACAGTAATGCCTTTAATTTTGGAGCACAAAGTGGGAAATTCCCCTAATTTTGGGGTAAAAAGGCAGAAATTCCCCTTATTTTGGGGCAAAAATTATGAAATTTTCCTTACTTTGGAGCAAAAATGCAGAAATTTTCCTTATTTTAGGGCAAAAAGACTAAAATCCTTTTATTTTGTGGCAAAAAGGCAGAAATTCCCCTTATTTTAGGGCAAAAATGCAGAAATTCACGTTAATTTTGGTCAAAAATGCAGAAGTTTTCCTAATTTGTGGCAAAAATGCAGAAATTTCCCTTATTTTTGGCCAAATAGGCAGAAATTTCCCTTATTTTGAGGCAAAAGCTTAGAACTTTAATTATTTTAGTATAAAATTGCAGAAACTTCCCTTATTTTGTGGCAAAAATGCAGAAATTCCCATTATTTTGGGGTAAAAAGTAAGAAATTTCCCTTACTTTGTAACAAAATTGCAGAAATTTACCATATTTTGGGGCAAAAATGTAGTAATGCTTCTAATTTTGGGGCAAAATTCAGAAATTTCACTAATTTTGGGGCAAAATTCAGAAATTTCACTAATTTTGAGGCAAAAAGGCAGAAATTCGTATTATTTTGGGGAAAAAATGCAGGAATTCTTTTTATTTTGGGGCAAAAAGGCAGAAATTTTCCTCATTTTGGGGCCAAAAGGCAGAAATTTCCCTTATTTTTGGGCAAAATTGCAGAAATTTCCCTTATCATGGGACAAAAATCTAGAAATTCCCCTCATTTTAGGTCAAAAAGGCAGAAATTCCGCTAATTTGGGGGCAAATTGCAGAAATTAAACTTATTTAAGGGAAGAAGACTGAAATTCCCCTTATTTTGTGCCAAAAAAGCAGAAATTCTTCTTATTTTAGGGCAAAAAGGCAGAAATTCCAATTAATTTTGGGGAAAAATGCAGAAATTTCCCTTATTTTGGGGCAAAAACACAGTAATGCCTTTAATTTTGCGGCAAAAATGCAGAAATTCCCCTAATTTTGGGGCAAATGGCAGAAATTCCCCTTATTGTGGGGAAAAATTGCTGCAATTTCCATTTTTTGGGACAAAATTGCAAAAATTTCTCTTATTTTGGGGCAAAATTATCAGAAATTCCCCTTATTTCAGGTCAAAAATGCAGAAATACCGCATACTTGGTGTCAAAAATGCAGAAATTACCCCTATTTTAGGGCAAAAATACTGAAATTCCCCCTTTTTTGCGCCATAAAGGCAGAAATTTCCCTTATTTTGGGCAAAAATGCAGAAATTCCCCTTATTTTGGAACAAAATTGAAGAAATTCCCCTTTTTTTTGTTTCAAAAAGGCAGAAATTCCCTTTATTTTTGAGCACAAATGAAGAAAATTCCCTTATTTTGTTGCAAAATTGCATTAATTTCCCTTATTATAGGGTAAAAAGGCAGAAATTCCCCTAATTATAGGACAAAATTGCAGAAATTTCCATTATGTTGCGGCAAAATTGCAGAAATTCCCATAATTTTAGGGCAAAATTGCAGAAATATCCTTTATTTTGGGACAAAATTGCAGAAATTCCCCTAATTTTGAAAAAAAATTGCAGAAATTCCCCTTATTTTGGAGCAAAAATGCAGAAATTTTCCTTAATACAGGGAAAACTACAGAAATTCCCCGTATTTGGGGGCAAAAATGCAGAAATTTCTCTTATTTTAAGCAAAAAATACAGAAATTACCCTTATTTAAGGCAAAAAGACTAAATTCCCCTTATTTTGGGGCAAAAACACAGTAATGCCTTTAATTTTGCGGCAAAAATGCAGAAATTCCCCTAATTTTGGGGCAAATGGCAGACATTCCCCTTATTGTTGAGCAAAATTGCTGCAATTTCCCTTTTTTGTGACAAAATTGCAAAAATTTCTCTTATTTTGGGACAAAATTATCAGAAATTCCATTTATTTCAGGTCAAAAATGCAGAAATACCACATACTTGGTGTCAAAAATGCAGAAATTACCCCTATTTAGAGCAAAAATACTGAAATTCCCCCTTTTTTGTGCCAAAAAGGCAGAAATTTCCCTTATTTTTGGCAAAAATGCAGAAATTCCCCTTATTTTGGAACAAAATTGAAGAAATTCCCCTTTTTTTGTTTCAAAAAGGCAGAAATTCCCTTTATTTTTGAGCACAAATGAAGAAAATTCCCTTATTTTGTTGCAAAATTGCATTAATTTCCCTTATTATAGGGTAAAAAGGCAGAAATTCCCCTAATTATAGGACAAAATTGCAGAAATTCCCAATATGTTGCGGCAAAATTGCAGAAATTCCCATAATTTTAGGGCAAAATTGCAGAAATTTCCTTTATTTTGGGACAAAATTGCAAAAATTCCCCTAATTTTGAAAAAAAATTGCAGAAATTCCCCTTATTTTGGAGCAAAAAGGCAGAAATTTTCCTTAATTCAGGGCAAAAATACAGAAATTCCCCTTATTTTGGGGCAAAAATGCAGAAATTTCTCTTATTTTAAGCAAAAAATACAGAAATTACCCTTATTTAAGGCAAAAAGACTAAATTCCCCTTATTTGGGGGCAAAAAGGCAGAAATTCCCCTAATTTTGAAGCAAAAGGCAGAAATTCCCCTTATTGTGGGGCAAAATTGCTGAAATTTCCTTTTTTTGAGACAAAATTGCAGAAATTTCTGTATTTTGGTGCAAAATTGAAGAAATTCAGCTTATTTGGGGTCAAAAATGCAGAAATTACCCTTATTTTAGGGTAAAAAGACTGAAATTTCCCCTTTTTTGTGCTAAAAAGGCAGAAATTCCCCTTATTTTTGGGCAAAAATGCAGAAATTCCCCTTATTTTGGAACAAAATTGCAGAAATTCCCCTTTTTTGTTTCATAAAGGCAGAAATTCCCTATATTTTGGAGCAAAAATGCAGAAAATTTTTTTATTATGGTGCAAAATTGCAAAAATTTCCCTTATTATAGGGTAAAAAGGCAGAAATTACCCTAATTATAGGGCAAAATTGCAGAAATTTCCCTTATTTTGTCGAAAAAATTCTGTAATGGTTCTAATTTTGGGGAAAAAATTAGAAATTCCATTATTTTTTGGGACAAAAAGACAGAAATTCCCCTTATTGTGGGCAATATTGCTGAAATTTCCCTTTTTTGGGACAAAATTGCAGAAATTTCCCTTATTTTTGGGCAAAATTGCAGAAATTTCCCTTATCTTGTGGCAAAAATACAGAAATTCCTTTTATTTCAGGTCCAAAAGACAGAAATTACGCTTTCTGGGGGGCAAATTCCAGAAATTACCCTTATTTTGGAAAAAAAGCCTGAAATTCCTTTTATTTTGTGACAAAAAGGCAGAAATTCTTCTTATTTTAGAGCAAAAATGCAGAAATTCCACATAATTTTGGGCAAAAATGCAGAAATTTCCCTTTTTTTGGGGTAAAACACAGTAATGCCCCTAATTTTGAAGCACAAATGTAGAAATTCCCCTAATTTTGGGGTAAAAAGGCAGAAATTCCCCTTATTTTAGGGCAAAAAGGCAGAAATCTCCTTATTTTGTGGCAAAAAGGCAGAAATTCCCCTTATTTTAGGGCAAAAAGGCAGAAATTCACGTTAATTTTGGTCAAAAATGCAGAAATTTTTTCTAATTTGTGGCAAAAATGCAGAAATTTCCCTTATTTTTGGCCAAATAGGCAGAAATTTCCCTTATTTTGAGGCAAAAGCTTAGAAATTTAACTTATTTTAGTATAAAATTTCAGAAACTTCCCTTATTTTGTGGCAAAAATGCAGAAATTCCCATTATTTTGGAGTAAAAAGTAAGAAATTTCCCTTACTTTGTAACTAAATTGCAGAAATTTTCCATATTTTGGGGCAAAAATGTAGTAATGCTTCTAATTTTGGGGCAAATTTCAGAAATTTCACTAATTTTGGGGCAAAATTCAGAAATTTCACTATTTTTGAGGCAAAAAGGTACAAATTCCTATTATTTTGGGGCAAAAATGAAGAAATTCTTTTTATTTTGGGGCAAAAAGGCAGAAATTCTCCTCATTTTGTGGCCAAAAGGCAGAAATTTCCCTTATTTTTGGGCAAAATTGCAGAAATTTCCCTTATCATGGGACAAAAATCCAGAAATTCCCCTCATTTTAGGTCAAAAAGGCAGAAATTCCGCTAATTTGGGTGCAAATTGCAGAAATTAAACTTATTTAAGGGAAGAAGACTGAAATTCCCCTTATTTTGTGACAAAAAAGCAGAAATTCTTCTTATTTTAGGGCAAAAAGGCAGAAATTCCAATTAATATTGGGGAAAAATGCAGAAATTTCCCTTATTTTGGGGCAAAAACACAGTAATGCCTTTAATTTTGCGGCAAAAATGCAGAAATTCCCCTAATTTTGGGGCAAATGGCAGAAATTCCCCTTATTGTGGGGAAAAATTGCTGCAATTTCCCTTTTTTGGGACAAAATTGCAAAAATTTCTCTTATTTTGGGGCAAAATTATCAGAAATTCCCTATATTTCAGGTCAAAAATGCAGAAATACCGCATACTTGGTGTCAAAAATGCAGAAATTACCCCTATTTTAGGGCAAAAATACTGAAATTCCCCCTTTTTTGCGCCAAAAAGGCAGAAATTTCCCTTATTTTGGGCAAAAATGCAGAAATTCCCCTTATTTTGGAACAAAATTGAAGAAATTCCCCTTTTTTATTTCAAAAAGGCAGAAATTCCCTTTATTTTGGAGCATAAATGAAGAAAATTCCCTTATTTTGTTGCAAAATTGCATTAATTTCCCTTATTATAGGGTAAAAAAGCAGAAATTCCCCTAATTATAGGACAAAATTGCAGAAATTTCCATTATTTGCGGCAAAATTGCAGAAATTCCCATAATTTTATGGCAAAATTGCAGAAATTTCCTTTATTTTGGGACAAAATTGCAGAAATTCTCCTAATTTTCAAAAAAAATTGCAGAAATTCCCCTTATTTTGGAGCAAAAATGCAGAAATTTTGCTTAATTCAGGGCAAAAATACAGAAATTCCCCATTTTTTGGGGCAAAAATGCAGAAATTTCTCTTATTTTAAGCAAAAAATACAGAAATTACGCTTATTTAAGGCAGAAAGTCTAAATTCCCCTTATTTGGGGGCAAAAAGGCAGAAATTCCCCTAATTTTGAAGCAAAAGGCAGAAATTCCCCTTATTGTGGGACAAAATTGCTGAAATTTTTTTTTTTGAGACAAAATTGCAGAAATTTCTCTTATTTTAGGGAAAAAATGCAGAAATTCAGCTTATTTGGGGTCAAAAATGCAGAAATTACCCTTAATTTAGGGTAAAAAGACTGAAATTTCCTCTTTTATGTGCTAAAAAGGCAGAAATTCCCCTTATTTTGGGGCAAAAATGCAGAAATTCCCCTTATTTTGGAACAAAATTGCAGAAATTCCCCTTTTTTGTTTCAAAAAAGGAGAAATTCCCTATATTTTGGAGCAAAAATGCAGAAAATTCTCTTATTTTGGTGCAAAATTGAATAAATTTCCCTTATTATAGGGTAAAAAGGCAGAAATTACCCTAATTATAAGGCAAAATTGCAGAAATTTCCCTTATTTTGGGGCAAAATTGCAAAATTCCCATAATTTTAGTACAAAATTGCAGAAATTTCCTATATTTTGGGGCAAAATTGCAGAAATTCCCCTAATTTTGGAGCAAAAATGCAGAAATTTTCCTTTTTTGGGTCAAAAAGGCAGAAATTTCTTTATTTTGAGGCAAATTGCAGAAATTTCCCTTATTTTGGGGCAAAATTGCAGAAATTCCCTTAATTTTGGAGCAAAAATGCAGAAATTTTCCTTTTTTGGGTCAAAAAGGCAGAAATTTCTTTATTTTGAGGCAAATTGCAGAAATTTCCCTTATTTTGTCGCAAAAATTCTGTAATGCTCCTAATTTTGGGGAAAAAATCAGAAATTCTATTATTTTTGGGAATAAAGGCAGAAATTCCCCTTATTGTGGGCAATATTGCTGAAATTTCCCTTTTTTGGGACAAAATTGCAGAAATTTCCCTTATTTTTGTGCAAAATTGCAGAAATTTCCCTTTTCTTGTTGCAAAAATACAGAAATTCCTTTTATTTCAGGTCAAAAAGACAGAAATTACGCTTTCTTGGGGGCAAATTCCAGAAATTACCTTTATTTTGGAAAAAAAGCCTGAAATTCCATTTATTTTGTGACAAAAAGGCAGAAATTCTTCTTATTTTAGAGCAAAAATGCAGAAATTCCACATAATTTTGGGCAAAAATGCAGAAATTTCCCTTTTTTTGGGGTAAAACACAGTAATGCCCCTAATTTTGAAGCACAAATGTAGAAATTCCCCTAATTTTGGGGTAAAAAGGCAGAAATTCCCCTTATTTTAGGGCAAAAAGGCAGAAATCTCCTTATTTTGTGGCAAAAAGGCAGAAATTCCCCTTATTTTAGGGCAAAAAGGCAGAAATTCACGTTAATTTTGGTCAAAAATGCAGAAATTTTTTCTAATTTGTGGCAAAAATGCAGAAATTTCCTTTATTTTTGGCCAAATAGGCAGAAATTTCCCTTATTTTGAGGCAAAAGCTTAGAAATTTAACTTATTTTAGTATAAAATTGCAGAAACTTCTCTTATTTTGTGGCAAAAATGCAGAAATTCCCATTATTTTGGAGTAAAAAGTAAGAAATTTCCCTTACTTTGTAACTAAATTGCAGAAATTTTCCATAATTTGGGGCAAAAATGTATTAATGCTTCTAATTTTGGGGCAAATTTCATAAATTTCACTAATTTTGGGGCAAAATTCAGAAATTTCACTAATTTTGAGGCAAAAAGGTAGAAATTCCTATTATTTTAGGGCAAAAATGCAGAAATTCTTTTTATTTTGGGGCAAAAAGGCAGAAATTCTCCTCATTTTGGGGCCAAAAGGCAGAAATTTCCCTTATTTTTGGGCAAAATTGCAGAAATTTCCCTTATCATGGGACAAAAATCCAGAAATTCCCCTCATTTTAGGTCAAAGAGGCAGAAATTCCGCTAATTTGTGGGCAAATTGCAGAAATTAAACTTATTTAAGGGAAGAAGACTGAAATTCCCCTTATTTTGTGCCAAAAAAGCAGAAATTCTTCTTATTTTAGGGCAAAAAGGCAGAAATTCCAATTAATTTTGGGGAAAAATGCAGAAATTTCCCTTATTTTGGGGCAAAAACACAGTAATGCCTTTAATTTTGCGGCAAAAATGCAGAAATTCCCCTATTTTTGGGGCAAATGGCAGAAATTCCCCTTATTGTGGGGCAAAATTGCTGCAATTTCCCTTTTTTGGAACAAAATTGCAAAAATTTCTCTTATTTTGGGGCAAAATTATCAGAAATTCCCCTTATTTCAGGTCAAAAATGCAGAAATACCGCATACTTGGTGTCAAAAATGCAGAAATTACCCCTATTTTAGGGCAAAAATACTGAAATTCCCTTTTTTTTGCACCAAAAAGGCAGAAATTTCCCTTATTTTGGACAAAAATGCAGAAATTCTCTTTATTTTGGAACAAAATTGAAGAAATTCCCCTTTTTTTGTTTCAGAAAAGCAGAAATTCTTTTTATTTTGGAGCACAAATGAAGAAAATTTCCTTATTTTGTTGCAAAATTGCATTAATTTCCCTTATTATAGGGTAAAAAGGCAGAAATTCCCCTAATTATAGGACAAAATTGCAGAAATTTCCATTATGTTGTGGCAAAATTGCAGAAATTCCCATAATTTTAGGGCCAAATTGCAGAAATTTCCTTTATTTTGGGACAAAAGTGCAGAAATTCTCCTAATTTTGAAAAAAAATTGCAGAAATTCCTCTTATTTTGGGGCAAAAATGCAGAAATTTCTCTTATTTTAAGCAAAAAATACAGAAATTACCCTTATTTAAGCAAAAAGACTAAATTCCCCTTATTTGGGGGCAAAAAGGCCGAAATTTCCCTAATTTTGAAGCAAAACGCAGAAATTCCCCTTATTGTGGGGCAAAATTGCTGAAATTTCCTTTTTTTGAGACAAAATTGCAGAAATTTCTCTTATTTTGGGGCAAAATTGCAGAAATTCAGCTTATTTGGGGTCAAAAATGCAGAAATTACCCTTATTTTAGGGTAAAAATACTGAAATTTCCTGTTTTTTGCACCAAAAAGGCAGAAATTCCCCTTATTTTGGGGCAAAAATGAAGAAATTCCCCTTATTTTGGAACAAAATTGCAGAAATTCCTCTTTTTTTATCAAAAAGGCAGAAATTCCCTATATTTTGGAGCAAAAATGCAGAAAATTCCCTTATTTTGGTGCAAAATTGCATAAATTTCCCTTATTATAGGGTAAAAAGGCAGAAATTCCCCTACTTATAGGGCAAAATTGAAGAAATTTCCCTTATTTTGGGGCAAAATTGCAAAATTCCCGTAATTTTAGTACAAAATTGCAGAAATTTCTCTTATTTTGGGGCAAAATTGCAGAAATTCCCCTAATTTTGAAGCAAAAATGCAGAAATTTTCCTTTTTTGGGTCAAAAAGGCAGAAATTTCTTTATTTTGAGGCAAATTGCAAAAATTTCCCTTATTTTGGGGCAAAATTGCAGAAATTCCCTTAATTTTGGGGCAAAAATGCAGAAATTTTCCTTTTTTGGGTCAAAAAGGCAGGAATTTCTTTATTTTGAGGCAAATTGCAGAAATTTCCCTTATTTTGGCGCAAAAATTCTGTAATGCTTCTAATTTTGGGGCAAAAATCAGAAATTCTATTAATTTTGGGGCAAAAAGGCAGAAATTCCCGTTATTGTGCGCAATATGGCTGAAATTTCTCTTTTTTGGGACAAAATTGCAGAAATTTCCCTTATTTTTGGGCAAAATTGCAGAAATTTCCCTTATCTTGTGGCAAAAATACAGAAATTCCTTTTATTTCAGGTCAAAAAGACAGAAATTACGCTTTCTTGGGGGCAAATTCCAGAAATTACTCTTATTTTGGAAAAAAAAGCCTGAAATTCCTGTTATTTTGTGACAAAAAGGGAGAAATTCTTCTTATTTTAGAGCAAAAATGCAGAAATTCCACATAATTTTGGGCAAAAATGCAGAAATTTTTCTTATTTTGCTGTAAAACACAGTAATGCTCCTAATTTTGGAGCACAAAGGCGGAAATTCCCCTAATTTTGGGGTAAAAAGGCAGAAATTCCCCTTATTTTGGGGCAAAAATTCTGAAATTCCCCTTATTTTGGAGCAAAAATGCAGAAATTTTTTTTATTTTAGGGCAACAAGACTAAAATCTCTTTATTTTGTGGCATAAAGGCAGAAATTCCCCTTATTTTAGGGCAAAAAGGCAGAAATTCACGTTAATTTTGGTCAAAAATGCAGAAATTTTCTTTAATTTGTTGAAAAATGCAGAAATTTCCCTTATTTTTGGCCAAATAGGCAGAAATTTCCCTTATTTTGAGGCAAAAGCTTAGAAATTTAACTTATTTTAGTATAAAATTGCAGAAACTTCCCTTATTTTGTGGCAAAAATGCAGAAATTCCCATTATTTTGGAGTAAAAAGTAAGAAATTTCCCTTACTTTGTAACAAAATGGCAGAAATTTTCCATATTTTGTGGCAAAAATGTAGTAATGCTTCTAATTTTGGGGCAAATTTCAGAAATTTCACTAATTTTGGGGCAAAATTCAGAAATTCCACTAATTTTGAGGCAAAAAGGTAGAAATTCCTATTATTTTGGGACAAAAATGCAGAAATTCTTTTTATTTTGGGGCAAAAAGGCAGAAATTCTTCTCATTTTGGGGCCAAAAGGCAGAAATTTCCCTTATTTTTGGGCAAAATTGCAGAAATTTCCCTTATCATGGGACAAAAATCCAGAAATTTCCCTCATTTTAGGTCAAAAAGGCATAAATTCTGCTAATTTGGGGGCAAATTGCAGAAATTAAACTTATTTAAAAGAAGAAGACTGAAATTCCCCTTATTTTGTGCTAAAAAAGCAGAAATTCTTCTTATTTTAGGGCAAAAAGGCAGAAATTCCAATTAATTTTGGGGAAAAATGCATAAATTTCCCTTATTTTGGGGCAAAAACACAGGAATGCCTTTAATTTTGCGGCAAAAATGCAGAAATTCCCCTAATTTTGGGGCAAATGGCAGACATTCCCCTTATTGTTGAGCAAAATTGCTGCAATTTCCCTTTTTTGGGACGAAATTGCAAAAATTTCTCTTATTTTGGGGCAAAATTATCAGAAATTCCCCTTATTTCAGGTCAAAAATGCAGAAATACCGCATACTTGGTGTCAAAAATGCAGAAATTACCCCTATTTTAGGGCAAAAATACTGAAATTCCCCCTTTTTTGCGCAAAAAAGGCAGAAATTTCCCTTATTTTTGGCAAAAATGCAGAAATTCCCCTTATTTTGGAACAAAATTGAAGAAATTCCCCTTTTTTTGTTTCAAAAAGGCAGAAATTCCCTTTATTTTGGAGCACAAATGAAGAAAATTCCCTTATTTTGTTGCAAAATTGCATTAATTTCCCTTATTATAGGGTAAAAAAGCAGAAATTCCCCTAATTATAGGACAAAATTGCAGAAATTCCCATTATGTTGCGGCAAAATTGCAGAAATTCCCATAATTTTAGGGCAAAATTGCAGAAATTTCCTTTATTTTGGGACAAAATTGCAAAAATTCCCCTAATTTTGAAAAAAAATTGCAGAAATTCCCCTTATATTGGAGCAAAAAGGCAGAAATTTTCCTTAATTCAGGGCAAAAATACAGAAATTCGCCTTATTTTGGGGCAAAAATGCAGAAATTTCTCTTATTTACGCAAAAAATACAGAAATTACCTTATTTAAGGCAAAAAAACTAAATTCCCCTTATTTGGGGGCAAAAAGGCAGAAATTCCCCTAATTTTGAAGCAAAGGGCAGAAATTCCCCTTATTGTGGGGCAAAATTGCTGAAATTTCCTTTTTTTGAGACAAAATTGCAGAAATTTCTCTTATTTTGGGGCAAAATTGCAGAAATTCAGCTTATTTGGGGTCAAAATGCAGAAATTACCCTTATTTTAGGGTAAAAAGACCGAAATTTCCCCTTTTTTTGCGCCAAAAGGGCAGAAATTCCCCTTATTTTGGGGAAAAATTGCAGAAATTCCCCTTATTTTGGAACAAAATTGCAGAAATTCCCCTTTTTTGTTTCAAAAAGGCAGAAATTCCCTATATTTTGGAGCAAAAATGCAGAAAATTCCCTTATTTTGGTGCAAAATTGCATAAATTTCCCTTATTATAGGGTAAAAAGCCAGAAATTCCCCTAATTATAGGGCAAAATTGCAGAAATTTCCCTTATTTTGGGGCAAAATTGCAAAATTCCCATAATTTTAGTACAAAATTGCAGAAATTTCCCTTATTTTGGGGCAAAATTGCAGAAATTCCCCTAATTTTGGAGCAAAAATGCAGAAATTTTTCTTTTTTGGGT
>NW_027667350.1:20000-30000 GCF_963924665.1 Micromys minutus
AGAGAAAGAGAGGATAAAGAGAAGAAAAAGGAGAGTGAAAAATTGAGAGATGACAAAAAGGAAAAAGAGTCGAGAGCAGCAACAGATGGAGAGAAAAAGGAGAGAAAGGAGATAAAGGTAAAGAGCAAGAATGGAGAGATGAAGAAAAAAAGAGAGGAGTTAGGAGAGAGAAAGAAACAGAAAAAAGGGAAAGTAGTAGTTTCAACTTTTCAGTCACTGGGGTAGTGTCTTCAGTCAATAACGAAGTACAGCAGGTTTCGGGAACTTCCCAGTTGTTTTGTGTGATTCGCGTGTAGTTTCAACTTTCAGTCACCGTTTCAGCATTTTTAGTCACGACGTGCAGCATGTGTCGGGGACTTTCCACTCGTTATGTGTGGTTCACGAGACGTATCAACTTTTCAGTCACCGGGACAGCGTTATCTATCACAAAGGACATGAAGCCGATTCCAGGGCGTACCCAGTCGTTTTTGGTGGATTGCGGGTTGTTTCACCTTTTCAGTCTTTGAAAGTTTTTTCAATCACTTTCTATGAGCAGCCCATTTTGAGAACTTCCCAGTCGTTTTGGGTGGTTGGCGGGTCGCTTCAACTTCTTAGTCACCAGTACAGCATTTTCTGTCAACTCCGACGTGCAGCCCGTTCAGAAGACTTACCAGTCGTTTTGGGAGCTTCACGGGTCGTTTGACCTTTTGAGTCACAGGGATATGTTTTCAGTCACTTTCGACGTACAGTTCTTTCTCAGGACTTCCCAGTCATTTTCCATGATTTGCGGGTCATTTCAACTTTTCAATCACCGAAGAAAAGTTTTCAGTCAATTCCAACGTGCAACCCGTTCCGTGGTCTTCCCACTCGTTTTGAGTTGTGTGCGGGTCGTTTCAACTTTTCTGCCAAAGGGGCAGCGATTCAGTCACTTCAGACATGCAACCCGTTCCGTAGTCTTCCAACTCGTTTTGAGCTGTGTGCGGGTCTTTTTAACTATTCTGTCAAATGAGCAACGTTTCAGTCATGTCAGACATGCAGCCCATCCGGTGACTTCCCATTCGTTTTGGGTGGTTCTCGAAACGTTTAAACTTTACAGTCACCGGGTAGAATTTTCAGTCATTTCCGACGTGCATCCCATTCCGGATACTTCCCAGTCGTTTTGGTGGCTCACATGTTGTTTCAACTTCTTAGTCACCGGGGAAACTTTTTCAGTACCTTCCGACGTTCATCCCATAACGGAGACTTCCCAGTAAAGATGGGCGATTGGCGTTTCATTACAAGTTTTCAGTCATTGGGGCACTATTCTCAGTCAATTCCTATGAGCAGCCCGTTTCGATGACTTCTGAGTTCTTTTTTGCATGGTTCGCTCGAAATTGGAATATTTCATTCACCTGGACAACGTTTTCAGTCAATTCCGACGTGCAGCTCGTTCCAGGAACTTCCCAGTTGTTTTGGGTAATTCTCAGGTCGTTTCAACTCTTCAGTCACCGCAAAATCATTTTCAGTTAATTCGGACGTGCAACCCATTCTGAGGACTTCCCAGTCTTTTTGTGAATTTTGTGGGTTGTTTGAACTTTTCAGTCACCCGGTAAGCATTTTAGTCACTTCCAATGTGAAGCACATTCCGGAGACTTCCCAGTCGTTTTCAGAGGTTCGCGAGTGTTTTCTATTTTCATTCACTTGGGGCAGCGTTTTCCGTAACTTCCTACGTGCAGCCCATTCGGTGACCTTCCCAGTCGTTTTTGGTGGTTTGTGAGTTGTTTCAACTTTACAGTAAGCGGGACTGCGGCACATTCCGGGTCTTCCAGTCGTTTAAGGAGGATCACGGTTCAAGTTTTCTGTCATCAGAGCAGCGTTCTCAATTAATTCCAACGTGCAGTTTAATCTCGGGACTTCCTAGTCATTTTGGGTGATTCGCGGGTCATTTCAACTTTAAGTCAATGGGCAGTGTCTTCTGTCAATTTCTAAGTGCATCCCGTTCTGATGACCTCTCAATCCTTTTGTGTGGTTCGCGTGTCGTTTCAATATTCAGTTACTGATGCAGCGTTGTCAGTCATGTCCGACGTGCAGACCGTTTCATGGACTTACCATTTGTTTTGTGTGGTTCTCGGTTTCATTCAACTTTTCAGTAACAAGACACGCATTTTCAGTCACGTTATGCAGCACATTTCTGGGACTTCCCAGTCATTTCGGGTGGTTCACATACCGTTTCACCTTTAAAGTTTCTGGGGCAGTTCGTTTCTACATTTCACTGTTTAGGGGTAGCGTTTTTAGTCACTTTTAAATAGCCGCTGTGCCGGGGTTCACCAGTCGCTTTTGGTGGATAGCAGATAGTTTCAACTTTTTAAGTCTCTGAGGCAGTGTTTTTCGTCACAACCGACATGAAATACGTTTCAGAGACAGTCGTTTTGTGTGGTTGGCGGGTCGAATAATTTTGTAAGTCACCAGCGCACCGATTTTAGTCACTTTCTACGGGCACCCCTTCCGGTGACTTATAAGATGTTTCGGGTGGTTCCCGGTTCGTTTCAACTTTTCAGTCAACAGTGCAGCGTTTTCAGTCACTTCTGACATGTCACCCATTCCTGTGACTACCCAGTCGTTTAGGATTGTGCACGGGTCGTTTCAACTTTTCAGTCACCCGCGTAGCGTTTTCAATCACTTCCGACGTGCAACCCACTCCGTGGACTTCCCAGTTGCTTTAACTGGTTCGCTGATCGTTTCAAATTTACAGTCACCTGTGTAGCATTTTCACTTATTTCCGATGTGCAGCTCATTTCGAAAAATTACCAGTAGTTTCGTGTGGTTTCCAGGTCGTTTCAACTCTTCAGTCACTCGGGCATTGTTTTCAGTCACTCCCAAAGTGCAACTGATTCCTTGGTCTTCCCAGAGACATTGACAGGTTCGCGGGTCTATTTAAATTTACCGGTGAAGTTTGCAGTCACTTCCGACGTGCAGTCCATTCTGGGTACTTCCAAGTCTTTTTTTGTAAATCACACATTCTTTCAACTCTTCAGTCAGCGGGACAGCGTTTTCAGTCATAACCGATGTTCATCTTATTCCGGGTACTTCCTAGTCGTTTTTGCTGTTTCGCCTGTCGTTTCTACTTTCAGTCACGGGGCAGCGTTTTCAGGAACTACCAACGTGCAGCTAATCCAAGGTCTTCACAGTCGTTTTGGGTTATTCGCAGATCGTTTCTACCGAGGCAGCGTTTTCAAACACTCCCTACGTGCAGTCTACTCTATGGACTTCCCAGTCACTTAGGGTGGGACTCAGTTCATTTCAACTTTTCATTCACCAGGAAAGCGTTTTCAGGTACTTCCAATGTGCAGCCTATTCTGGGAACATGCCTGTCGCTTTTGATGGATCCCAGTTCTTTTCAACTTTTCAGTCAGTCGGGCAGTGTTTTCAGTCACTTCTTATGTGCAGCCTATTCCAAAAACTTCCTGGTCGTTTTGGGTCATTTCCGGGTCGTTTTACCCTTTCAGTATCCGGGGCAAGGTTTTCTATTATAACTCACGCGCCGTATGTTTCTGGTACTTTATAGTCGTTTAGTGAGGTTTGCGAAGCGTGTAACCTTTTCAGTCACCAAGGAAGCGTTTTCAGTCATTTACGACATACAACCTATTACTGAGATTTCACAGTCGTTTCGTGTGGTTCGCGTGTCGTTAAAACTACTTAGTCACCTGGGCAGCGTTTTTAATGACTTGTGACGTGCAACCCGTTTCGTGAACTTCACTGTCGTTTCAGGTGATTTCGAGTCGTTTCAACATTTCAATCACCGGGTAGACTTTTCATTTACCTCCGACGTGCAGCTCATTCCGTGGACTTACCTGTCCTTTGGAGTGGTTCGCAGGTCATTTCATCTTTTCAGTCACCGGGGCACGTTTTCATTCATATCGGACGTGCAGTTTATTCCGAGGACTTCCCAGTCGTTTTGGCTGGTTAGACTGTCCTTTCAACTTTTCATTCACCGAGGCTGGGTATTCAGTAAATATTGACATGCAACCCATTCCGGGGACTTCTTAGTCGTTTTGGGTGTTTCGTGGGTCTTTTCAACTTTTCAGATACAGGGGCAGCGTTTTCAGATACTTCCGATGTGCAGCTCATATCGGAGAGTCCCAGTCTTTTCGGTTTGTACCCGGGTTAGGGTTAGTGTTAGGGTTAGGGTTAGGGTTCGGGTTCGGGTTCAGTTTAAAGTTAGGGTTAGGGCTAGAGTTAGAGTGGTGCGCATGTGCAGTGTGTTGCGCATGCACCGAGTGTTGCAGATGCGCAGAGTTGTTAAAATTAGGGTTTGGTTAGGGTTATGGTTATTGTTCGGTTTAGGGTTTAGGGTTTAGTGTTTAGGGTTTAGGTTTTAGGGTTTAGGATTGTTTAAGATTTAGGGTGGTTTAGGTTTAGGGTTTAGGGTTAAGAGTTTAGGATTGTTTAAGGTTTAGGAATGTTTAGGGTATAGTGTTTAGGGTTAAAAGTTTAGGGATGTTTAGGGTTTCGTGTTTAGGGTTCAGGGTTGTTTAAGGTTTAGCGTTCAAGGTTTAGGGTTTAGGGTTGTTTTAGGTTTAATGTTTAGTGTTGTTTAGGGTATAGTGTTAATGGTTTAGGGTTTAGGGTTATTTAGGGTTTAGTGTTTAAGGTTTAGGGTATAGGGTTGTTTAGTGTTTAGTGTTTAGGGTTGTTTATGGTTTAGTGAATAGGGTTGTTTAGGGTTGTTTAGAGGTTAGTGTTTAGGGTTATTCAGGGTTTAAGATTTAAGGTTGTTCAGGGTTTAGGATTTATGGTTGTTCAGGGTTTAGAATTTAGGGTTTAAGGTTAAAGGGTTAGGGTTAGGGTTAGGGTTAGGGTTAGGGTTAGGGTTAGGGTTAGGGTAAAGGTTAGAGGTTAGGGTTAGGGTTAGCGTTAGGTTTAAGGTTAGGGTTAAGGTTAGGGTTAGGGTTAGGGTTAGGGCTAGGGTTAGGGTCAGGGTAAGGGTTAGAAGTTAGGGATAGGATTAGCGTTAGGGTTAGGGTTAGGGTTAGGGTTAGGGTTAGGGTTAGGGTTAGGGTTAGATTTGGGTTAGGGTTAGGGTTAGGGTTAGGGTTAGGGTTAGGGTTAGGGTTAGGGTTAGGGTTAGGGGTTAGGGTTTTGGTTAGTGTTAGGGGTTAGTGGTTAGGGATAGTGTTAGTGTTAGGGTTAGGGTTAGGGTTAGGGTTAGGTTTAGGGTTAGGGTTAGGGTTAGGGTTAGGGTTAGGGTTAGGGTTAGGGTTAGGGTTAGGGTTAGGGTTAGGGTTAGGGTTAGGGTTAGGGTTAGGGTTAGGGTTAGGGTTAGGGTTAGGGTTAGGGTTAGGGTTAGGGTTAGGGTTAGGGTTAGGGTTAGGGTTAGGGTTAGGGTTAGGGTTAGGGTTAGGGTTAGGGTTAGGGTTAGGGTTAGTTTTAGGGTTAGGGTTAGGGTTAGGGTTAGGGTTAGGGTTAGGGTTAGTTTTAGGGTTAGGGTTAGGGTTAGGGTTAGGGTTAGGGTTAGGGTTAGGGTTAGGGTTAGGGTTAGGGTTAGGGTTAAGTTTAGGGTTTAGGGTATATTGTTAGGATTAGGGTTAGGGTTAGGGTTAGGGTTTGGGTTATGGTTAGTGTTATGGTTATTGTTAAGTTTAAGGTTTAGGGTTTAGGGTTTAGGGTTTAAGGTTTTGGGTTTAGGATTGTTTAAATTTTAGCGTGGTTTAGGTTTAGGGTTTAGTGTTTAGGGTTTTGAAGTGAGAGAAGCGTAAAAGACAGGGGAGAAGCAAGAGAGAGGAGAGAGAAAAAGAGATAGAGGAGAGAGAGAATAAAGAGTAGACAGAAAAAAGAGAGAAGAGTGAAAGTTAGAAAGAGGAGAAAGAGAGGAGAGAAGACAGAGGAGAGAGGAGAGAGGAGAGACAGAAAGAGTGAGAGAAGAGAGAGGAGAAAGACACAACAAAGAGACAGAGAGGAGCGAGGAAAGTGAGAGATAGGAGAAAGGCGAGAAAGAGAAAGAGAAAGAGGACAGAGAGGAGGGAGAGAATAATACATAATGGAGAGAAAGAGAGAGGAGAGAGAAAGAGAAAAAAATGAGAGAAAGAGGAGAGAGAGGAGAGAGGAGAGAGAGGAACGAATAAGAGAGAGAGTAGAAAGAGAGTTGAGAGAGAGAGGGGAGAGACAGAAAGATAGAGGAGAAGGAGAGAGTGGAGAGAGATAAAGGAGATAGAGAAATAGAGAGGAGAAAGAGAGAGAAAGAGAAAAACAGAGAAAGAGAGGATAAAGAGAAGAAAAAGGAGAGTGAAAAATTGAGAGATGACAAAAAGGAAAAAAAGTCGAGAGCAGCAACAGATGGAGAGAAAAAGGAGAGAAAGGAGATAAAGGTAAAGAGCAAGAATGGAGAGATGAAGAAAAAAAGAGAGAAGAGGTAGGAGAGAGAAAGAAACAGAAAAAAGGGAAAGTAGTAGTTTCAACTTTTCAGTCACTGGGGTAGTGTCTTCAGTCAATAACGAAGTACAGCAGGTTTCGGGTATTTCCCAGTTGTTTTGTGTGATTCGCGTGTAGTTTCAACTTTCAGTCACCGTTTCAGCATTTTTAGTCACGACGTGCAGCATGTGTCGGGGACTTTCCACTCGTTATGTGTGGTTCACGAGACGTATCAACTTTTCAGTCACCGGGACAGCGTTATCTATCACAAAGGACATGAAGCCGATTCCAGGGCGTACCCAGTCGTTTTTGGTGGATTGCGGGTTGTTTCACCTTTTCAGTCTTTGAAAGTTTTTTCAATCACTTTCTATGAGCAGCCCATTTTGAGAACTTCCCAGTCGTTTTGGGTGGTTGGCGGGTCGCTTCAACTTCTTAGTCACCAGTACAGCATTTTCTGTCAACTCCGACGTGCAGCCCGTTCAGAAGACTTACCAGTCGTTTTGGGAGCTTCACGGGTCGTTTGACCTTTTGAGTCACAGGGATATGTTTTCAGTCACTTTCGACGTACAGTTCTTTCTCAGGACTTCCCAGTCATTTTCCATGATTTGCGGGTCATTTCAACTTTTCAATCACCGAAGAAAAGTTTTCAGTCAATTCCAACGTGCAACCCGTTCCGTGGTCTTCCCACTCGTTTTGAGTTGTGTGCGGGTCGTTTCAACTTTTCTGCCAAAGGGGCAGCGATTCAGTCACTTCAGACATGCAACCCGTTCCGTAGTCTTCCAACTCGTTTTGAGCTGTGTGCGGGTCTTTTTAACTATTCTGTCAAATGAGCAACGTTTCAGTCATGTCAGACATGCAGCCCATCCGGTGACTTCCCATTCGTTTTGGGTGGTTCTCGAAACGTTTAAACTTTACAGTCACCGGGTAGAATTTTCAGTCATTTCCGACGTGCATCCCATTCCGGATACTTCCCAGTCGTTTTGGTGGATCACATGTTGTTTCAACTTCTTAGTCACAGGGAAAACTTTTTCAGTACCTTCCAACGTTCATCCCATAACGGAGACTTCCCAGTAAAGATGGGCGATTGGCGTTTCATTACAAGTTTTCAGTCATTGGGGCACTATTCTCAGTCAATTCCTATGAGCAGCCCGTTTCGATGACTTCTGAGTTCTTTTTTGCGTGGTTCGCTCGAAATTGGAATATTTCATTCACCTGGACAACGTTTTCAGTCAATTCCGTCGTGCAGCTCGTTCCAGGAACTTCCCAGTTGTTTTGGGTAATTCTCAGGTCGTTTCAACTCTTCAGTCACCGCAAAATCATTTTCAGTTAATTCGGACGTGCAACCCATTCTGAGGACTTCCCAGTCTTTTTGTGAATTTTGTGGGTTGTTTGAACTTTTCAGTCACCCGGTAAGCATTTTAGTCACTTCCAATGTGAAGCACATTCCGGAGACTTCCCAGTCGTTTTCAGAGGTTCGCGAGTGTTTTCTATTTTCATTCACTTGGGGCAGCGTTTTCCGTAACTTCCTACGTGCAGCCCATTCGGTGACCTTCCCAGTCGTTTTTGGTGGTTTGTGAGTTGTTTCAACTTTACAGTAAGCGGGACTGCGGCACATTCCGGGTCTTCCAGTCGTTTAAGGAGGATCACGGTTCAAGTTTTCTGTCATCAGAGCAGCGTTCTCAATTAATTCCAACGTGCAGTTTAATCTCGGGACTTCCTAGTCATTTTGGGTGATTCGCGGGTCATTTCAACTTTAAGTCAATGGGCAGTGTCTTCTGTCAATTTCTAAGTGCATCCCGTTCTGATGACCTCTCAATCCTTTTGTGTGGTTCGCGTGTCGTTTCAATATTCAGTTACCGATGCAGCGTTGTCAGTCATGTCCGACGTGCAGACCGTTTCATGGACTTACCATTTGTTTTGTGTGGTTCTCGGTTTCATTCAACTTTTCAGTAACAAGACACGCATTTTCAGTCACGTTATGCAGCACATTTCTGGGACTTCCCAGTCATTTCGGGTGGTTCACATACCGTTTCACCTTTAAAGTTTCTGGGGCAGTTCGTTTCTACATTTCACTGTTTAGGGGTAGCGTTTTTAGTCACTTTTAAATAGCCGCTGTGCCGGGGTTCACCAGTCGCTTTTGGTGGATAGCAGATAGTTTCAACTTTTTAAGTCTCTGAGGCAGTGTTTTTCGTCACAACCGACATGAAATACGTTTCAGAGACAGTCGTTTTGTGTGGTTGGCGGGTCGAATAATTTTGTAAGTCACCAGCGCACCGATTTTAGTCACTTTCTACGGGCACCCCTTCCGGTGACTTATAAGATGTTTCGGGTGGTTCCCGGTTCGTTTCAACTTTTCAGTCAACAGTGCAGCGTTTTCAGTCACTTCTGACATGTCACCCATTCCTGTGACTACCCAGTCGTTTAGGATTGTGCACGGGTCGTTTCAACTTTTCAGTCACCCGCGTAGCGTTTTCAATCACTTCCGACGTGCAACCCACTCCGTGGACTTCCCAGTTGCTTTGACTGGTTCGCTGATCGTTTCAAATTTACAGTTATCTGTGTAGCATTTTCACTTATTTCCGATGTGCAGCTCATTTCGAAAAATTACCAGTAGTTTCGTGTGGTTTCCAGGTCGTTTCAACTCTTCAGTCACTCGGGCATTGTTTTCAGTCACTCCCAAAGTGCAACTGATTCCTTGGTCTTCCCAGAGACATTGACAGGTTCGCGGGTCTATTTAAATTTACCGGTGAAGTTTGCAGTCACTTCCGACGTGCAGTCCATTCTGGGTACTTCCAAGTCTTTTTTTGTAAATCACACATTCTTTCAACTCTTCAGTCAGCGGGACAGCGTTTTCAGTCATAACCGATGTTCATCTTATTCCGGGTACTTCCTAGTCGTTTTTGCTGTTTCGCCTGTCGTTTCTACTTTCAGTCACGGGGCAGCGTTTTCAGGAACTACCAACGTGCAGCTAATCCAAGGTCTTCACAGTCGTTTTGGGTTATTCGCAGATCGTTTCTACCGAGGCAGCGTTTTCAAACACTCCCTACGTGCAGTCTACTCTATGGACTTCCCAGTCACTTAGGGTGGGACTCAGTTCATTTCAACTTTTCATTCACCAGGAAAGCGTTTTCAGGTACTTCCAATGTGCAGCCTATTCTGGGAACATGCCTGTCGCTTTTGATGGATCCCAGTTCTTTTCAACTTTTCTGTCAGTCGGGCAGTGTTTTCAGTCACTTCTTATGTGCAGCCTATTCCTAAAACTTCCTGGTCGTTTTGGGTCATTTCCGGGTCGTTTTATCCTTTCAGTATCCGGGGCAACGTTTTCTATTATAACCCACGCGCCGTATGTTTCTGGTACTTTATAGTCGTTTAGTGAGGTTTGCGAAGCGTGTAACCTTTTCAGTCACCAAGGAAGCGTTTTCAGTCATTTACGACATGCAACCTATTACTGAGATTTCACAGTCGTTTCGTGTGGTTCGCGTGTCGTTAAAACTTCTTAGTCACCTGGGCAGCGTTTTTAATGACTTGTGACGTGCAACCCGTTTCGTGAACTCCACTGTCGTTTCAGGTGATTTCGAGGCGTTTCAACATTTCAATCACCGGGTAGACTTTTCATTTACCTCCGACGTGCAGC